>NC_063164.1:43691166-43994196 GCF_023159225.1 Perognathus longimembris pacificus | reverse complement strand
GTAGAGATAATAGACTGCTTATACAATTAGACACATGGGTCAGAGGAAATAAAGCCTTTGCCAATTATCTGGCATCTGTGTCCACTTCTCTTCTGGTTTTAACTTTATTTGACCAAAAGGAAAGGTAAAATGTCTTCTTCCAAGGTTATTGGAACTAAGTCTAATATTTTCCTAATCAGACCATACACCATCCTGATTGAGATACCCTCTTCTCATACTAATAAGTTTGCTCACCTAGGTTTTTAACTTAGCAGTGTGCAAGAATTCCCCAGCAAGTAAATGATCTTGATCTCTCTGTACTGCTTGTAGACAGCTGGAAGAGGTTACTGGTTTTGAACCCAGATACCTTCTGTCTCTCTCTTTGTAAACTCCCATAATTAATCTTTTCCAGACTGACAATAATTCCTCTGTCTTCATTTCACAGACAATCTCATGGCATTGTAACACTTCAGATAACTCATTACTAGGTTAGAATGGCGTGGTGATCCTCCTTCGGGCTTCTCCAGTTTCGTCGTGTTCTGTCAGGTCAATGCTCTTAGCACAGTTAAGCAGGGACAGATGGTGCCCATCCCCTCGCTGACAGCACCATCCAGCAATGTCAAAGGCATTTACATCTTTAAGAGGGAGATGCTTTATGACTAAAACTTTCCTACCACGTGTGTGCTCCAGGAGGCAGAAATGCAACTGCAAAAACAATTCATGTCCAATTACGTTAAAACTTTAATTACATGAATCATTTAGAAATCAACTCAGTTACTTTGTTCTATTACCAACTCTCCAAGGACCCTTTCTGACAGGACGTTAGCATCCTTGACTCCATACTAGTGATCATGGAAAATTCAAACACTGGACACATGTCTAAGGTGAAGGATGAGTATTTAAATCACTAAACTAAAATTTAAAGAGGAAAGAAAACTGTTCAAAAAATGGTTAACTTGAACTACATAAAAAATTCTCAGTTTCTTTAATTTTTTTTTCAACCTTTAAGTCCTACCAAATGGACTTTATCTTTTTGATGACCTTAAAATTTCAGCTTCAATAACCTATAAGATAGGTAATGAAAGGATTTTTAAACTTTTCCTATTCTATCCACTCTATTTTCTACCTGTAGGACAGGCAGTTCTAATTTTTAAAACCACAATGGCAAACTTTTGAAGCATATGTTGACTTGAATCTTAGTAATTATTCAGGCACTGATAATCATATAATCTTTGCCCATTGACCTGTTTTCTGAATCTTAGGTTCCTCATATGTAGGACAGAGGCTTTTAAGTAAGATCTCTCTCGTTTGTGAACTTCCAGTGCATGTTTTGCTCAGATAAAAATAGAAATCAGATAAAATGGTAGAGAATAAAGTTAGTGAGATATGATTCCTTCTTCATAAAGTTATACTATTCGAGAGCCTAAAACATTGCTTTTAAAATATTACTTTTCACATGTTACATTGAACATAACAACAATAATGATACACCACTTGTTTCCATAACTTTTACCGTGTGAAATTATGCCCTTTTTCTTTTGTCTTTCTTTCCCGTGGTTTTACCTCTGATATCACTGTACCTGGCTTTGGTACCTTGGATATTGTATATATGTGTATTGGAACTAGGGAAAGGGAAGAGAATACCAAAATAGAGACAAAGGATAAAAAAACTACCAATGCAACAGCAACACTTAGAAAACTATATGCTATATGGTGTAAACCATCTGTACAACTCATGGGGTGGGAGGGAAACAGGGAGAGGGGAAAGCAGGAGAAAAATAAGAGAGGAGGTAACAAGTTTGATAAGAAATGTACTCACTGCCTTACGTATGAAATTGTAACCCCTCTGTGCATCACTTTGACAATAAAGAAATGAATAAAAAATTACTTTTAAAACATGTCTTTAACCTTTACCTTCAACAGCTCATTTCATTAATAGAAAGTAAGAGAGAAGGAAGAGGAAAATAATGTTTCAGGAGACTAAGATGAGGTTTGTTTGTTTGTTTTTAAACTTTAAGTGCTGGAGCTGGAAGCATAATTAAATATTTCAGCATTATTTTTGCTTTTAAGCACTTTGGCCACCAAAGTCATTCCACCTAAATGTATCTCTTTCAGTAGTCATGAACTACACTATGTTAAAGGAAACAGGTGTATGTTTCATGGACTTTTAAGTTAGTGCTTGTTGGGTTCATCATCACAACAACATTTAAAATATTGGTGAATAAATAGGACCAAAGCAGTGACTATTTAAACCCAAAGATAATCAGGAAAACTAAAGTAACTTGCTTATTCCATAGCAAGTTTATCTTTCATAATGAGTGATATGATGCCTTTTTTTTTATTTCTAAGTTTGTCTTGTAGTCTGACATCCTAAAATCTCACCCATCTAACTCAGATGGCATGATAAGGTAGTAGTGCCATGAAGAAATTGGTCAAAGCCAAAACTTAGAACACAAATTTAAGTCCCAACAAATCAGCTATCACTGAATTGTAAAAGCATTCAAAAGGAAAAAAAAATATATAAGAGACTTTCAAAATCCTTTAATGTAATTAATTGATTTTCTGTTGTTCACTGTAAGGTATAATTAACACATAGCAAATGACATGATTTTTATTGTATAACTCTTTGCATTTTGACAAATGTACACAGTGGTGTAGGCATTAATGAATAATCACCTACCTCTGTTTTCTGATGGCCTTTTGCAGTCCTCTGTCAGCTGCGGCCAGACACTCATTTTCTTCTTACAGTTTTGTCTTTCCAAGAATACCATGTACATGAAAGCAATCAGCATGCAGCCATTGGTTGCATCTAGATTCTTTTCACCTAGCATAATGCTTTAAATATCCATCCATATTGTCACATGTATTATTCTATTACATGTGTGGAATCTATTTTGTATATTCATTTCTTTATTGAACAGAATATGCTGGTGTTATCATTTGTAAAAGTCATTCTAGCCTAGTAATGGTAGATCATTTCTGTGAATCCAGCTACTAAGGAGGCTGACATCTGAGGATCATGGTTTAAAGCCCATCCAGGCAGGAAATTCTGTGAAACTCTTATCTGTGAGCTATTGATGAATGAACAGGAAAGCTGAGGATCTGATTGTCATAGATGACTAATTGAAATTCATTTTCGGTCATAAATACACTACTTAAAAAAGCATATCCAGCTAACTATACACTGATATGCACAATCTTGGGAAATGCACAAAATAGAATTTATCATAATTATTGGAAAAATGTGTATATGCTGTGAGAGAGAGAGAGAGAAAGAGAGAGAGAGAGAGTGCCTGTTTGATATATCTAACACATCATATCACATCTCAGAGAATCTCACTCATCTTCCCTAATGAAACTTGGCAGATTCTGAAATTCTGTGTAGAAAATTGTCTGTGGTGGTATGATATGATGCAGGTCTTACACAAATGAAGTAATTATGACAAAAATGTTCTCTGTTGAACAAAGGTAAGTGAATAGATACTTTTTGTGATATTGTTCTAGATTTAAAAGTTTTTGTAATGGAAAGTTCAGGACATCACCTTTTAGAATACACTGAATTTTTAGGAGGAAATTATCACACATGCATCAGTAAATTGATATGCATATTAGAAAAAACTAGATTACATACTCATACTACCCTAAAATATGGCATGGATATTTGTTTACTTTAATTTAAGTAAAATTTTATTTTTAATCAATGCCTAAAAACACATATTATAAATGTTTATAAGACATCATGAGATGTTTAGATATATATATTTATTATGTAACGTTTAAATCAGCATAAATATATACATTTCCTCAAACATTCATCATTTCTTCATAGTGAAAACTATCAAAAGCTTTCTTCTATCTTTTTGGAGTGTTGACTCAAAATGACTTTGGTTTGCTATTGTGTGCAACCTAATTTCAAACTTTTTCATAATTGTCAATCAGACCACCATTTGAGTATGACTGGAATGAAGCCCAAAATTTGGAGTGAAAGAGACTGTCAGAAGCTTCAAAATGCCAAAGTTTCACTTAACATACCACAGGAGAATTTAGAAACTCTAATGTCAAAATCAATAAAGATTTTTTCTAAACTAGCGATTAAAAAATAACCTTTCTGGGCTGGGGATATGGCCTAGTGGCAAGAGTGCCTGCCTCAGATACACGAGGCCCTAGGTTCGATTCCCCCAGTACCACATATACAGAAAACCGCCAGAAGCGGTGCTGTGGCTCAAGCGGCAGAGTGCTAGCCTTGAGCGAGAAGAAGCCAGGGACAGTGCTCAGGCCCTGAGTCCAAGGCCCAGGACTGGCAAAAAATAAATAAATAAATAAATAAAAAATAACCTTTCTGTCATGCCAATGCAAAAACAATTTTTTATTTTGTTCTATGACATTGCACCATCCCTATCCTGTGAAGGAACAATCAGAATATGTAGCCAAGATAATTGGAAAATACAGTGTTCCAAGGGGTTAATTTAGACAGTATTTTATTTTCCAAAATTTTGATATTTGTGTTATTGGGAACATTAGATTTTTTTTTCTACCACCAGGGCTTCAATTCAGGACCTGGATACTTTTCCTGAGTTTCTTTTGCTCAAAGCTACCACTCTGCCACTTGAGCCACAGCTCCTCTGATGTTTGTTGTTTTTTTGTTTGTTTGTTTTGTTTTGTTTTTGCTTTTCATTTTTCATTGGAGATAAGAGTCTCATCAAGTTTCTTGCTTGGGTTGCTTTCAACTCTGATCCTCAGATCTCAACCTCCTGAGCATCTAGGATTACAGATGCGAGCCACTGGCACCCAGTTAACTTTTGAGTATTAAAATTTGCTAGAATAAAATAATATGCACTTTATATATAATTTTGAATCTATAATTTTGTGGTCTTAAAGAGAAATACATAAATATACACACACCAGTACCCGAATTGGTCACAGGATATCACTCTAGATGTTAGATAATATTAAAACAAATAAAATATTTTTTAACTCTTCTCAAGCTATCTTGTTCTAGGACATATAACAATAAAACTAATTTAGGATATTCAAGCATTGTAATCATTTAATGAGGCAACTGAGACTCAAAAAAAAAATCAGCTTGTCTCAAGACAGATTAGTAGGGATAACACATTGGTCAGAATTTGTGGCTTCTAGCTCCCAGCACCATATTCTTTTCATCATTATTCTGTAAAGTATGATGCTGGAAATAAAGGATTAATGTGGAATGATTCTGTGAAGTTCATTCTACTACTCACCCCTGAATTTAAGCATCACTTAGTATGTTCCAGGAATTCACAAGGGGCCTCTGACCATGTGACCCCTGACCATATGCATCTCATAGGAATAGCATTCTAGATTAATACAGAAAAATGCTATAGAATAGTTATGTTACACATAGAAAACCCTACAGGAAAGGAATGTAAACCATCTGCTGCACATTTTTGAGCTTGTACATAAAAGGAGTCCTGGCCCAATCGTATCAGCTACCACAGAAAGGTCCTACATAAGCCCATTCTTCTCCTAATTTTTGAAGGTAAAAGACATTTAGTTTTTAATCTTATGTTACTAGGCTTTTCCAGAGAATGATAAACAGGGCCTAGATAGACAGATAAATAATTCATTGTATGCATTATTTCACGATAATATTAAGTCTTAGAGGAGTGAAGATCTATAGTCTGAAAGAAGCCTGAGAAATAAGAGAACTAATAATGTGCATTCAGATACAAATCTGAACTACGAGGGGAAAAAAAGTGTATGTTCCAACTCAAAGACAATCAGACCAATGGTCCTTCTTGTTTGGTCAATTATTCTATTTAGACCTGCAACTATGGGGGCAGGCAGGAGGCAATATATTTCACTTAGTCTACCAATTCAAGGGTTTGTCGCACCGAGAAACTCCCTTGTAAATATACCTAAAAATAATAATTAACCAAATATCTGGGCACCAGTTTCCCAGTCAATTTTACACAATAATTTTACCATTATATTTCCCTTCTCTCCTTCTCTCTTCTTTCCATCCTTTCCTTAGATTCAGGTTTCCCAGAAACAAAGCTCTGGAGAGTTTGTGAGAAAGTAATTTACTAAGAAATAGACTCAAGAAAAGTAGAGAAGTAGTCAATGGGACTGGAAAGGAGAGGAAGCTAAAGCCAAAGTGCAAGCAAAGCTAATCCAAGTCCTGGGGAGATGAAGTTCTTTAGGTGAGGGGACAAAAAATTCAAAACTAAATCTTCACAGATTGGCCTTCCAGAGCTGGGGAGCAAGGGTGTTTGCAACCCACAGTCACTCAGTGGTCAAGTATACAAATCCACAGGCACTTCTTTTTTCTGTGCAGGTAGGAGCTATGGAGTCTGGCAGCTGGAGGGTGGCACGTAGAAGAACTAACACAGCTGTGGATTTTGAACATGAAGTTTGTATTCACAGGCACATCCAAAGGAACCCAAGGCAGGTGGGCAGCAGTGCATGGATGAAAGGTATAGCAAGCATCATCAGACGCTTGCTAATAATTGCAATCATCTCAATGTCCAGGACTGTGCACTGCATCTTGAACTGCATACTTTCTAGATGTTGTTATTATTCCATCACTGCATCACATTTCTGATAATCACTATAATCCTCATGAGAAGACTAAAGCTAATAGTAAGTTAAGTGGCTAATGGGAATAGAGTCCGAAACAACCTCTACACTCTAGATGTTGCATTTTATTTTCCCTTGGACCTTTTCAATTACCCCAAGTTCTCTGGGCAAATGTCATTACTTGTGATGTAAGTCAAGTGGATAGAATGGCCAACCTTTTCTTATGTAGTAGGAACAATGTTTCATTACAATCATGATGCCACATAACTTGTTAACATCCTAGAATATAACTCCACCTTCAAAGTAGGACCTGATATTACTGATGAAGATCTATGAAGACTGTACTGGCAACAAATTTATTCATAATTTCTCCAACGGATCACACTTTTGAAGCTATTTAAAAGATACAGTAGTTAGAGGCTATGAGTTATTTCACACCAAGTTTTAATCTTGGAGTTAAAATTTTCAGCTGGCTATAAAAGAAGTCTTCAAATTATATTGCAATTATATTTTTAAATCAGAAGATGCAACATTTCCAAACTTAGCCATTTGCTGCTCAATGTAAAGAGAAAGTGGTGGAAAAATCTTATGTTTTAGCCATAAATGCTGACCTTCCCACATTAGTGAGTCATGTAGCTTCACCTTCTGAAGGCTCTCAGAGGGACAGCTGTGTTTTTCTAAACAAAAATAAGTGAGTGTGCATACTGTACTATTCCAGAGTTAGTAATTACTTTGCCTTTCTCATTAAGTGTGCATACAATTGAAAACATAATTAGGAAGATTTAGTAAGTTAAATTTAGTTACAGCTAGATTTAGTTGTAACTTCAGATGAAGTTACATGAAGTTTCTGGCTATGTTGCAAAAAGAAATACTTCCAAAAAATTTATCCTTCTCAATGTTACTTTTGGAAAATGGCTTAGCAGTGAATAGTCCAACTCATCACAACTTTAATTTAGAATATCAACTTATTTTTTTCCATGGATGATGTTCTGATGTAGCATATAATTAATATCTATAGTTGCTGGATTGTATTTAAGAAAGATAACTGAACAGTTGAAAAGATGGTTGAATGTGACTAGCCAAATTAGAAGTTTCCCATTACATATGTAGTGTGAACCCAAAAGTTTGATAAAGTTGCAGTTGTACAACATTGAGAATGTTAAAAAGTAACTCCAAGAATGTTTTCTTATTAATTTTCACCTTGTATTTTAACACAATTGACTTCTTTTATTGTGGTGTCTAGCATTATTTTACATAAGAGTTTACACTTCAAGGAATGCTTTAGCATGTGTGGATATATTTTTAAGTTACCATCTAATGATGCTAAGATGTATTCATGCAGTAATTATGAAAAAGACAGCTTGAGGCACCTAAATTACATGGTTCCAGCTGGCCCTCTTCTGATCACCCTCTTTTTTAGTAAAAAAAAAAAAAAACAGAGCTAAAGGAGTTTGTTAACTTTGCTTTTGAGTGTTGTTGTTTTTAATTAGAAACAAAGCAATAGTCATTATAATGGTCAGTGCTAACAGAAGAGTGGTCCATTTCAGTATTAGTGTCTTTAATTTTTTGCCATGGTTCCATTTTTTTCTGAACACTTGTGGGTGTTGTGTTTCATACAATGATAACAAATGTATGGGACTTCTGCCCCTGAGACACACACACACACACACACACACACACACACACACACACACACACACACACACTATACAGTTCTTTGTATCCAGTGTTCAAACCCAGAAAGTCTCTCCTGCCTTTCACAATCACTCCAGTGACAACTTTTCCTTTCTTACCTCTCAAGCATCCAGAAGATACTGGCCAACTAAGGAAAAGTTTCAAGAATCTCTGAGAACAAGAGTTTTAAAACTTGATTAGTAGCTAGAAATCTGTAGCACCAAAAAGAATAGAATGATGTGAGGAAGCAAGGGATTCAGTAAAATTTCAGTATATGCTAAACTCCTGTCCCCACTCAAGTTTGTTTGTTTTTTTTTCCTATGAAATCTTCACCTTCTGGTTGCAAAACATCACATTTTGTAATCTAAGTCCTTCAATTGGGATTCCCAGTTTTCAGCTGAATCAGTCAGGCTCTGGTTGATTCTGAAAGTGGAGCCCATTCAGAACAGGGTACATATACTACATGGTCTGGGCAGAGCCACAGCAGCACCACTTAGTAACATGTCATGTTTTCTCCATAGCTCGTGGAAGAGAAGCTAGTTTTAAGATAGGACTGTAGAAATTAGTGTTTGTGTGCATGCACGTACGTGCGTGTGTATGTGCATGCACACAGGTCTGTTAGACCTGGGGCTTGAACTCAGGGCTTGGGCACTGTCTGAGCTTTATTCTACTATAGGTGAGGGCCCTACCACTTGGTCTATGCTTCCACTTCCAGCTTTTTTGGGTAGCTTAGTGGAGATAAGACTTTCCTACCTGGGCTGGCTTTGAACTCCATCTTCAAACCTCCTCCTCCTGAGTAGCTAGGATTACAGGTGTGAACTACTGACACCCAGTGAACTGTTTCATATGAAAAGAAACAAGCCAAACAAACAGAAAATGATGAGTTTTTCCACACCTTAATAATATACCATTTGACTGCATATTTTACCTGAGTTTTAAGCACAGTAAATTGATTCTTAAAGTGTTTTTAATCTTTTACAAACAGGGATAAAGATTTCAAAATATCTTTGGATGGAAATCTTTAGGCAGAAAAACTAACAATGAGTAAAAGAGGTAAGGCCGGTAAAACATGTGCAAAACAGATGTATTCAACTTCGTGCCAGAACAAATAAAAAATCAGAAACTCACTTTTCAATCTAGGTGATAGGCAATCTATGCAGACTTTATAGGCTGAAAGAAAAAACATGCAAAACAGGACTTTTTTTTTTTAATTGTGGGAACCTCCTTTCCCAATGCAATCCAGCTCAATTATTAAAACAGAAATTTCTTCCTTGTTGGGAGGATTGCATGCAATATTCAAACCTTCACATTAGATCAGTACTACCAAATAGGAAAATAAAATTAGAAAAATTAAGAATTTTTTCATAAAGAAGAAAAAATTCTTCTTTCTATGTGGAAATTTAAAACCTATTTGAAAAACCTACATTAGGGAACATCTACATGCAAAGCCTTGTATTAGAATACCAGGAAGGTGGCCACAATGGTAATGAAAATAAAACAGCTTGCCTGAGAGAATCTGCCTTAAACTACAATAGTCAAAATGATCGATACTTACCTGTGTGGATGCTTGAAGGTCTTAAAAAAAAATCTGATACTCATCCCCAAAGCGGATTTTAATGTGATATATATTTAAATTGTGGCATATTTTAGGGATTACAATTTTCTTCTCCTTTATAAATATCATCATTAAATAAGTATAGGACTTGCAATTTGGAGTATGTTAGGTTTCCAGATGGTCTCCACTTTGGCTAGAAAGAGTCCCAGCTCCTTTAAAATAGTACGCAATGTTTGTTTATATTTGTGAAAGTGTTATATCACTTCCAAACATTCTCATGACTTCTCAAGAATTAAGAAATTGTACTGGAGAGCTGGAAATATGGCCTAGTGGCAAGAGTGCTTGCTTCGTATACACGAAGCCCTGGGTTCAATTCCCCAGCACCACATATATAGAAAACGGCCAGAAGTGGTTCTGTGGCTCAAGTGGCAGAGTGCTAGCCTTGAGCAAAGAGAAGCCAGGGACAGTGCTCAGGCCCTGAGTCCAAGGCCCAGGACTGGTAAAAAAAAAAAAAGAAATTGTACTGGAGAAAACAGCTCCATTAGTAGACAAGTCAATTTATCTTCTATAAAAAAATGAGCTTTGCAAGGAAAATTTTGCAAATACCAAAGTATCAAAAGTAAGTGTTGTATGCATTATGTCTTCAAACAACTGTGATACAACTCTAGTAAATAGTTTCCTTTTGGATGTTCAAGCTATTTGCAGACACTGTCTTAACAATCTGAATAGGCTAAAAAGCAAGGGAACTAACCATTACTTGTTCTATGTTGTATTACTGTCAATTATTCATGAAAACATTGGGGAGAGAAAGAAATGAAAATTAAATACGGGACTCCATTTGATGGCCAAGGCACTTTGACATGAATAAAATGGAATTAGGTCAAGTACCTGATTGTGGGTTATAAAATACATTACTGAGTTAAATTATGTCCAGTTCATCAACTAATGACTACTTAATGTGTACAAAGGGCTGAGGTATGATGAGAAAAAGATGTGGAAACTAAAATTGATACTTGATCGTGTTATAATTTGTCTTGTAGCAATCCAAGAACTTGCCAATTTGAGGAAATTAAGATTGAAATGATAAAAGGATATTCCCTACTAAAATCGAGAGACACAGGGTGAAAAAGACAAATGACTACAAAAGCAATATATGCAAAACTGTTTGGTGTAAATGAACTGAACAACTTTTGTGGGGGGAAAAGTTAAGGGGAAGGGGCAAGGAGGGAATGAGGGAAGAGGTAACAAACAGTAAAAGAAATGTATCCAATGCCTAATATATGAAACTGTAACCTCTCTGTACATCAGTTTGAAAAATTTAAAAAAATAGTAATAAAGTAAAAGGATATTCCCATAGCCCAAGCATATTTCAATGGGTTTATATTATATTGAAATTAACTACACTAGAATTATAATACCTTGATTTCCCTGTATCTTTACCTTGATGTTTATGTGGAATGCAAGAATTACAATACAGGAGTACTGATGGGCAAGTGTGAAGTAAAGGCATACTGTTTTATGTCTGAATTTCAGTTTGAGTACAGCTCTGTTGGTAGCTGACACACATGGCTGTGGCTGGTCATCTGCTGGTTCACCTTGTGGCTCCTGCCAATATTTTGAATCCTGAAATGAGATTCATGTTGAGCTCTGTAATGAAGACCACCAACTTGCCCCACACTACTTTATTGAATCTTAATTTTTTAAACATTTTTAAGTAGGCTTGTTCTCTCCTAGGCTTAGGGAATTATAGTAATTACAGAAAACTTTCAAAATCTATTGTACTTCTCAATACTTTTTAAATAATAGATGCATTGTAATAAATACAAGTAGAATTAGAGCTTAGTTTCAGCAGTTTCACTATTTTTGAGAAAGGATTAAACTATTCTCTGTCTTCTTTTTATTTTTCAAAGGTGACTTAGTTGGACAGTGACATTTTTACAGCCTAGTAGAAGAGACATCTTATATATAATTGATGTAAAATTGTGAAATATTATTTAGGAGATGACTATTCTATATCTAGTAAGAAAAAAAAAAACTTCCCTACTTTTGCTAATGTTGGAAAGAGTTATCAGATACCACCTTAGTTTTTTACAAGAAGGATTAAGAAGGAACTATGGACCCTTCTAAGAGTCATTAGGCCCTAAAAGAAAGATGTGCTGTTACAAGTAACTAAAAAGTACCAACTTAGACTGAATTAAAGAGGACTTACCAGAACATAGGCATTTTAAATGAAATTAAAGAATAGAAATATCTCTGTGGGAGGTTTTTCCATTTCCTTAGTTCTGCCTTAATTTCCTTTTTTAGGTTTTTAAAGTTCTCATCATAGAGTTCTTTCACTTCTTTGGTTAAGGTTATTCCTAGGTATTTTATGTTATTTGAGGCTATTTAATTGTAAAAGGTGTTGCTTTTCTGATTTCAGCCTTGCTCTTCAGGTTGTTAGCCATTGATGGTTGAGGATTTATTTTATATCCTGCTACTTTGCCAAAGTTTTGCATCAGCTCTAGTAGCTAGGGGGTAGAGTCTATGGGGTTCTTTAGGTACAGGATCATGTCATCTGCAAAGAGAGAAAGTATAACTTCATCTTTTCCTATTTGGATCCCCTTTATGTTTTCTTCTTGCCTAATTGCTCTGGCTAGGAATTCTAGTACTATGTTGAAGAGGAGAGGAGAGAGTGGACATCCCTGTCTTGCTCCTTATTTTAAAGGGAATGGCTTTAGCTTTTCACTGTTTATAATTATACTTGTTGTTGTTTTGTCATAGACTGCCTTTATTTATTCAGGAATGTTCCCTGGAATCCCAGTTTTTCCAGGGCTTTTTTTTCCTCAAATTTTTATTATCAAACTGATGTACAAAAAGGTTACGTTAGGCACTGGATACATTTCTTGTACAGTTTGTTACCTTGTCCCTCATACCCCCCTCCCTCCTCCCCCTTTCCCTCCCCCCCCACGGAGGTGTAGGTGTTCAGTTCACTTACACCAAACAGTTTTGCAAGTATTGCTTTTGTAGTTGTTTGTCTTTTTTTACCCTGTGTCTCTCAAATTTGGTATTCCCTTTCAATTTCCTACTTCCAATACCAGTATACACGGTTTCCAATATACTCAGATAAGATTACAGAGATAGTGTAGGTACAACCACAGGAAGGTGATACAAGAACATCATCAATAATAGAAGCTACAGATACACATAGGACGTTGAAAGTAGTTACAACTGTTTCCATAACATGTGCTGGATTTTATCGAATGCCTTTTCCGCATCTAGGGACATAAAATTCTTTACCTGGCTCCGGTAAACCAACTTTGCATCCCTGGGATGAATCTAGTTTGATCATGGTGTAGGATTTTTTTTTTTTGATGACTTGTTGAAGTCAGTTGGCCAGAATTTTGTTAAGGAGCTTTGCATCGATATTCATCAAGGAGATGGGTCTATAGTTCTCTTTCCTTGAGGTGTCCCTATCTGGTTTTGGGATTAGCATTATACTAGCATTGTAGAATGTGTTTGGTAGTGATCTTGGGAGGATTAACATCATGAAAATGGCAATATTACCAAAAGCTATCTACAAATTCAATGCATTGCCCAATAATATCCCAACATCATTCTTCAATGAAATAGAGGAAGCAATTCAGAAATTTATAGGGTACAATAGAAAACTCTGAATAGCAAAAACAATCCTCAGTAGAAAGAACAGCACAGGAGGAATATCAATACCAAACTTTACATTGTACTACAAAGCTATAGTAATAAAAATAGCTTGCTACTGGCACAAGAACAAGCCTGAGGACCAACGGAACAGAACTGAAGACTCAGAAATGAGCCCTCTGACCTATGGTTACCTAATCTTTGACAAAGAAGCTAAAAATATAAGTTGGAACAAAGACAGCCTCTTCAACAAATGGTGCTGGCAAAACTGGGTCAACACCTGTAACAAACTAAAACTAGTTTCCTATCTATCACCCTGCAACAAAACCAACTCCAAATGGATCAAAGACCTGGAAATAAAATGAGACACCCTGAAAACTCTACAAGAAGAAATAGGAGAAACTCTAGGATTCCTTGGTACTGGAAGAAACTTCCTCAACAAAGGCCCAGAAATCCAACAAATCAAAGAAAGGCTGGACAAGTGGGACTGTATCAAACTGAAGAGCTTTTGCAAGGCAAAGGATATAGCTTCCAAGATAAATACAAAGCCCACAGATTGGGAAAAGATCTTCACCAGCCATACAATGGACACAGGCCTGATATCTAAAATATACACACAACTCAAGAAGTTAAATTCCTCCAAAACAAACAATCAGAGAACCAACAGCCCTCTCAACAAATAGACTAAAGACCTAAAAACAGACTTCTCTGAAGAGGAAATGAGAATGGCCAAGAGTCACATGAAAAAGGGCTCTACTTCACTGGCCATAAAAGAAATGCAAATCAAAACAACATTGAGATTCCACCTCACCCCAGTAAGAATGTCTATTTTCAGGAAATCTAATAATAACAAATGCTGGAGAGGATGTGGCCAAAAGGGAACTCTACTACATTGTTGGTGGGAATGCAAACTTGTTCATCCCCTCTGGAAAGCAGTGTGGAGGTTCCTTAGAAGTCTAAACATAGAACTTCCCTACAACCCAGCAGCCCCACTTTTGGGCATCTACCCAAAAGACTACAAGCAAGACCACACTAAATCCACTAGTACAACTATGTTCATTGCAGCACAACTTGTCATTGCTAAAACATGGAACCAACCTAGATGCCCCTCAGTAGATGAATGGATCAGAAAAATGTGGTACATATACACAATGGAATTTTATGCCTCCATCAGAAGGAATGGCATTGCCCCATTCATAAGGAAATGGAAGCACTTGGAAAATATCATATTAAGTGAAGTGACCCAGACCCCCCAAAAAAAAACATAAACAGTATGGTGTCCCTCATAGGGAATAGCTAGTATAGGAATAGGCTAGTCATGGTAGAAGACCAAAGTACCCATATAGCTACACCCACATGACCACATAAGAAGATGCCAAGTGAAATGAACTCCATGTTACAGAAACAAGAGTTATACCACTGTTGTAATTATTTTCAACATGCCATGTGAATTCATACTACTTCTCTTTTTCCTTGTCTGTTTGTTTGACTGAGTGGTTTGTCTAGTTTTGTTTCTCTTCTAGTCCCTTCCTGTGGCTGTACCCTCTCTACCACTATATTACATCCAAGTACCCTGGATATTGTCTATATGGGTAAACTGGTAAAGTAGGAGGGAATACCAAAAATTGAGAGACAAAGAACAAAAAGACAAACCATCCAAAAGCAACGCTTAACAATCATTTGGTGTAAACCAACTGCACAACTGTTGGGGGGAAAGAGGAAGGGGGAGGGGGAAGGAGGGGAAATGAGGGAGGAGATAACAAGTAGAACAAGAAATGTACTCACTGCCTTTCCTATGAACGTGTAACCCCTCTGTATCACACTTTGACAATAAAGAATAAACAAGAAATATCTCTGTGTCTGTTTCTCTTCTCCTTCCTCAACATCTCTTTTTTTTTCTCCCAACTTCCCTTTCTCCTTCTGTCTCCTGTTTCTTCAAGATACATATGGTATTCATTCCCTACATGGCCTTCCAGTCTGTGCTTTTGACCAGCTAAGCTAGTATCCCTTGACTCAATTATTATAAATACTGATGCTTACAACTCAGTCAATGAGTGGATTATGACGGACAATTTCTAGCTTTGGGCTGAACAACTATAAGCAACTACCAGAGTACAAAATGTATTGTTGAGGACACAATTTTTTTCTTCATTACGTAGTGGCAAATAATTGGTTTCTGTTGCTGTGTTTTTATTTTTCCTACTTTTTCTTATCTTTAAGTAGTAGTACAAAGGAATTTCAATTAAATATGTGAATATATGAGTATAATGCATCTTGACCAGTGTTACCCCTTCTATTGTTCCCCCATCCCTTCTGACTCCACTCATCCCCTCAATTTTCCTAGTTCTATTTTCATATACATGTATAAATATGCACATATACACATAAATATGTGCATATATATGTATGCATATATACATATATGATTGCATTCTCCCACCCTTCTTCTGTTCTTTTGTCTATCTCTTCCCCTTGCTCTCACTCCCCAGATATCTCACATTTCAGCTTCTTGGTATTTGTTAATTCTTAGTCTTTAAACAAGTTATATCATTGACATTTTTTTTTTTTTTTGGACAGTCCTGGGCCTTGGACTCAGGGCCTGAGCACTGTCCCTGGCTTCTTCCCACTCAAGGCTAGCACTCTGCCACCTGAGCCACAGGGCCCCTTCTGGCCGTTTTCCATATATGTGGTGCTGGGGAATCGAACTGAGAGCTTGATGTGTAGGAGGCAAGCACTCTTGCCACTAGGCCATATTCCCAGCCCAATATCATTGACTTTTTAAACAGAGAATCAAGTAACTCTTGATGCATTGGTGATGACATCTTCATATATGAAAGGAACACCTTCCTAATTTAGCTATGAAGACCACTTATAATATTTTCCTAGTGATAAGTACTACATAAATGTGAGAGGGGGCCATTGTAAGTTTTAAGATATTTTTGCTGCCTTGAAAGTCTAATTATATATAACTGTAGATAAGCCGCTTATCAAGCAGAAATGAGAAGTTCAGATCACCATTCTCAAGATAGACTGTTAAAAAATACGTAATGATAATTGTAAGAGATTTTACGCTTTATCTTGTCCTTTTGAGGTTCTGCTCTTGCTTCTGAATAATAGGAAGAAGTTATAGTCCCTGAATATTCATGCAAATGATTGTAATCCCAGCTATTTGGGGGCTAAGATCTGTGGATCAAAGTTCAAAGCCAAACAGGGCAGGAAAGTATATAAGCCCCTTATCTCCAATTAATAGCAAATAGGAAATGTTGCTTTGGCTCAAGTGGTAGAGTGCTAGCCTTGAGTTGAAGAGGTCAGGCCAAGAGCTCAAGCCCCATGACTAACAAAAATGTGAGCTATAAACAACACAAATAATATATTTTTGAGAAGTATGAAATTTATCACAATGCAATGAAACAATCATTTGTAAAAGCACAATGAAATTGGACAATGCTGTAATAAAAGGAGCCTTGGAGAACATTTATAGATTAAATAGTCTAATCAAACCCTTTTAATGTCCAGATTATGAAGTAGTGGATCAGTAAACTTTCTAAGAACTAGTTTGTATTTGAGCCAGTACTGGGCTTTGTAATTTCAATACAGAGAAAATAGGAAAACCTTGGCTTACTTAAAGTATAATAGGAAAATACACATCTTTCTCTATATTCTTCCTCCTGTGTCTCAATATTAAACATTGTTACCCAATCAATAACTCACCAATGTTGCCCGCAGTATTTAAGGAAAGGAGTAAAAACTTAGTTCATCTTCTCTGTCCAACTAATTAGAAAATAACAATTCTATGTTTTGTTCATAGTATATTTTGTTTCATCACAATGTGCTGAACAGCACTTTTTAAGTAAAATTAATTAAAAGTAATATTCTAGAACATTTATCATTTATTGACATAAATGATAATATCTTTGACTTTTCCCCAAACAAAATTATAAAATTGAAGGGAAAAGATATTTAAAGCTTTCAGAAGGAAAGAATTTGAATTCATTATTTGAGCTTATACAGAAATGAAATATTATCACCCTATAACTAGCTTTCCAACAGGTAATATAAATAAGTTATAAGATTCAAAGTAAATGAGATATGGATTTGTAAGACAAAATATTTGAATCAATATACTAAGAGAGCAGACAGGAATCATTTTAACATGGAACAATTGTGTAATTGTTTGTATATTGCCTTTTTCCCTGTTGAGATATTCTATATGCCTTCATATTCATTAAGTGTCTTTTCTCATTTGTATATTTAAATTACATCCAAGGAAGCCATATATGTGTGTATACATACACACACATATATATACACTTATACATATATACACACACATATATATCATATTGTACATTCATTTGGTTTATTTGGTGATTTATTAAATGCATTAAAAAAGCACAATTTTCTATAAAAAGTTGAAACATGTGATTTGAAATAAGTTAAAATTATATTTATGTAGAGATTTACAGAATGGCAATTGTGAAAGGCTTAAGGGAGCACAGTGCTAGTGGCTCACACCTCAAATTGTAGCTACTCAGGCTGGGATCTGAGAATCATGGGTAGAAGCCAGCCAAGGCAGGAATTTCCATGTGACTCTTATTTCCAATTAAGCACCAGAATAGGCAGAACTGGAATTGTGGCTCCAGTGGTAGCGCCTTAAGCTTGAGCAAAAAAGCTCAGGAACAGCCCCCAAGTCCTGAATTCAAGCTCCAGGACCTAAACAAAAAAACAAGTGAACAAAAAGGCTTAAGGGATCTGGATACAGTTGCACAAAGTTGTTGGGGCCTGCTCATTATTCCAATATTCACAAGAAATCTGGTGATTTTCCTGAAATAGCCCTCGGGGAAACCATATACAAGTCAACTGAGAACACTTGGCTTGAATATGCCTGTGCAGTTACAGTTCAAACTGGAGGAAGTATTAATAGAGCACACAAACATGGAGCAACATTTTAACATGATTATAAGCCTATCCTATATGGAGGGGAAGCAATTTTATTTGGGCCCAAATACTCAGGTCATTAAGTGTGAGCTAATGGGTATATTATGTATTAAACCAAAAATAAATAAAACAACTGCATGCTTCTTTTATAATAAAATAGAATTTGAAAGTAGAAAATAATTGGTTGTTAGCTATAGCAGCTGGTATTGGTGTGAATACGTCACCTTTCTGTGTATCTGTGTCTTAAGGAAAGCAACAAACACAAATAGTCTACTAAGCATAGAACATTTTTCCAATTCCTAGGATGAGGGAATGGGAGTGATGGGAAATGAGACAGGAATGGCATACAGGTGCCAGATTTTAAAGGGGCTTTTGTGAAATACTAAGCCAGATAGGCTTTATATTTTCTTTTTTAATCTGTTGAGTGTTATTAAAGGATTCTAAATAAGGGAGGCATATGATTAGGCTCAGACACTAAAGATAAAATCTGTGTATAGTTGGATACTAGCTGGAAAAAGGACAGAACTGGGCTCAGGAAACAAGAGGAATTACTTAGAACAGAGACAGCAGCCTGAACAAAAGCCATGTCAGTGGTAACCCGGGGAAAGGGTAGTTTGGAGAACTTGTTCATAAGTTAAATTGATGGTAATTGTAATTGAATAGATGGGGACTAAGAAACTTGCCCAAGTTGACAAAGATTGCCAGTGAGAGTGATTTTCCAGTCATTGAAACATTTTTTTTCCTCTTTATTGTCAAAGTGATGTACAGTTTCATATGTTAGGCTTTGGGTACATTTCTTGTACTGGTGCAACGATTTGGCTGGGGGGGGGGGGGTACTATAGTTCACAGCCAGGGGAATCTTCCTGACAGGGCAAGGTCCTTGGCCCTATAGCTTAGGGGCAAGGAGATCTTAGTGAATTTGGGGTCAGCTTCTGCTCTTTTCAACTAATCTGAAATGGAGTCAGTCTGATTCCCCTCAACATACCCCTCCCCCCTTTTCTTATGTCCCTGAATCAAACCTTTGATTCATGGTCCTCCTAATGAAGAGCATAGTGTTGGGCCTTCAAGACCCTTAGTTACATGAGATCTTTCTGCTTTATATTCAGATGACTTCACAAATCCGCACAGATACAGATAAACATAGCCAACTTGATTATAGTGACTCCACCCACAGGCTGCTGGGGAGAGCAAAGATGAAACAAGGGCCAGTCCGATGGGACTGCTGCTCCTCAGCTAGCAGCCAGAAAGAAACAGCTCTAAATTGATAGGTTTTATGACTTACACATTAAAACAGACAGCCTTAGTTCCCTGTGGAAATGAGAAACATGCTTTATAAGGAAATTCCATAGGATGCCTTGAGCTGTAATATGCCATGGCTTGATAGACTAGAGCATCTGAATATCAAGTTCCCAACTCCAGAGAGCAAATGTTACAAGATAGAATTGACAAGTACTTGACTTAAACTAATTCCTTGAATATCTAGCCATGTATTTTATGTCATCTATCATTGTGGAGTCTCAGCATCCTGAAATATGAGCTCTAAGTAGAAATGTAGAGAACCACCTGTCTGCATGGCAGGCTTCCAAGAATCCACAGCCAAATTTATGCTTACCACTAGCAGGAAGTGGAGATGGGCACTATCTACGTGCCAACTCAGATTTATTTTGCAGAAAAACATTGTAAAGAAACTGACTTTAAGGCTCATATGATACAGTGTACTTTGTGCACATATCATCTAAGAAATGAGTATTAGGATCTGAAGGGAATTAAGTAAGGCAGACACAATGCATAATTTCTAACATCACTTTCAGTCATTTGATTTTGGAATCTAATGAAATATGTTTGTTAATGATGAGGGAAGCCAATAATGAAGCATTTAAACTTTCCCTACTTCCACTGGATCAGAATCAGGCATGGTCAGTGTTGTTGAAAATGAGTTTTTTGTTTTGTTTTGTTTTTTTAACAAGAATGCTAGGTGCTTCTTACAATTGCATAAGTTTTAAACAACGGACTGAAGCAGTTCTTTAAAACATTTTAGCGAGATTTTGACTTCGAAAAATCATTCCTCCCATATTCTTATCCCATTATCTTTCAGAATCACGGAACAATCCACATGTTCTTCATCAAAACACTGCTATCTACATCTGACCTTTTCCCTCCTGCTCTCAGAGCTCCAATGGCCTATGTGGCAACATTCCAGATCACAGCCTGCAGAGCTCTCCACTGCTTTATGGTGTACTAGCATGTTTCCAACTCCTGTAGTCCCAGCTTCCTGCAGACCTTATGTTTATCTTTAATAACATGTGATAAATTCTGACTTTATACACTTCATAAATTGAGATAACCTGTCATAGTTTTCTCCTTAATACATAGATATAGAATGTAAAATATTGGAGTACGTATTGAAGCAGTCTTCATATCTTCTTTTTATGTAATACTGGAAACCAAGCTCTTAATTTGGGTTTTTATTCATTTTAGAACTTGTGCACATTTTATAGAGGCTTTTTTTTTTTTTTGGCCAGTCCTGGGGCTTGAGACTTGGCTTGAACACTGTCCCTAGCTTCTTTTTGCTCAAGGCTAGCACTCTTCTTCTTGAGCCACAGCGCCACTTCCGGCTTTTCTCTTTATGTGGTACTGAGGAATCAAGCCCAGGCCTTCATGCATGGTAGGCAAGCACACTACCAGTAAGCCACACTCCCAGTCCCTAAATGTTTGATATTATTTTAATGTGACATTTAAAACTTATTGTCAGACCTTTTATTTAAGCAAACTACCAAATGAACATGATCTTGCTAAGGCCCATTTACCAACATGCCCCCCCCAATGGAAAAAATTTGATCATTCTGATACTCAGATGCAAAAGTATTCCTTTGAAAAGACAATTTCTCTTTCAAATATCTACTTTTATTCTTAATCTTCAGCTGTGCAAAGGTAAGACTTACATCTATATAAATGTCCATTCAATGCCTTACAAAATAGTGACTGAAGAGTAAGATCTAACTCTTATTTGTAATCAGCAGATGTTAACATAGATATGCTCCATCTTCTTTATTTTTTTAATTGTGTTGATTTAAAATGAGGATGAAGTAATTTAAATTTTCCGTACTTTTATGTGTTGTTAAGAAGGAGTACATGTAAACAATCATTGGAATTTTTCTTACTTTGTGATCCAGTAATATTTAGTATAAACGTTCATAGTATAATTTTTCCAATTTTATTTGCTAAATACATTAAATCTGCACCAGGATTTTTGGAAATGGAAAGCATTTAGATGTTGTCATGTCTTCTAGCATGTCAGTACAGCGCAAACATACAAAAGCCAGTCCAGCAATAAGCTGGACTCTCATATCTTTAATAGCTCAGCAAAAATCTCTCAAGCATCCTCTTTCTGAAAGACAGCACAATAATTTACAAAAGCACCAAGACAACACGAATCTGTTGTTTAACCCACATTTTCATAGTGAGAGTACTGCTTTCAGAAGGGTATTAGTGTCAAACACTGAGTCTTTTAGTCTTCTCTATTTATGATGCTCAAATCCATGTGATTTTGTAACATTAGTACAGTACTTCTTGAAAACTTTGCATATTTCTTTTCAAAAGACACCTAAGGTCTCCAATGGGCAGATCCTTAAAACAGGGGAACATGACAATTGGAGGACAATATGTAATTTCACTCCATTTCATGGAATGTCATCTTTCTCTTTAGCATTACGGAATCATTTTCATAACACCAACTGGCAACAGGAGATAGCAATAGAGAAATGGATAGAGTGAAACTCTTTGGGATAAATGTCTCTTCGTATTTTGGTGAATATATCTTTCCCCAGAGTCATTCTATTTTATTAACTAACAAAACCTTTTATGTTGAGCAGCCCAAGTATCCTAAAACTTGGTTTCAGTATCAGCTGATTTTCCCAATTCTTATCTGCTCTTAAAATATAAACATTTTAGCATATATGCTAATGACACCCAAAGTAAATGTATATATTTCTGTGTTTGTAGTTTTATACCATGTAGTTTTAAATTTACTCAAACTTTCTCCACTTAATGCAGAAGAATAAAAAGTGACATTTTTCAGTAAAATGAAAATTATGCTTTTGATTACTATTAGTAACAAGTATTTTGAGAAGTATGTATTTCAACATTGTGAGGGATTTGTTCTTTTTAACATGTCTTGACTGCCAGTGAAATGTGATCATAGGGAAGACATCATTTAAGCCTGGATGTTCAGTAGATGATTTTGAGCCAAAAGCCTGCTTCCCTTTTGGACACATGAAATAAAAAAAAAAGAATGTAATAGTAACCAGGAAAAACTTGCAGTACTGAGGCCAGAACACTGGGTCCTTCTTTGTTTGGCAAACATTCTGATACTGGAACTACATCCACAACCAATTTTTGCTTAATGTATATCTAATGCTGTGTCTCAGCCTGGCCTTAGACTGTGATCATTTAATCTCCATGTTATCATCAAAGGTAGACATTACCCTCACACCCCCTTGACAGAAGGAAACAGCAATTTATAAAATTGAAATAATTTATCCAAATCATACAGCTAGTAAATGTTAGGGTTGGAAACCGAAGTTAAAGGTGACTGTTGTCAGTATGTACTTTAGTTGCTTTACAAACTGATTCTGTATCCTCTAAGTCAATACCATCATTCTCCATTTAGGCTCTTCACTACATCTAGTAAATTTATCTGCAAACACTTATTGCCTGTTATGGTACATTTCTAGATGCTGAATTTATCAAGATAAATAAGACTTGGTCTCTGCATATTTTCTTATTGTTGTAAAGCTCTCAATCCAAAGGAGGATAGAAAAGTAAATTGTTAAATTATAATATAGTAAATAATGCATAAGCAGTTCAATAAGAATCTGGAGCTTGAATATTTATGACAGATCAGCAGTGCATATTGTATTTACATTTTAAATTAGAAATATTAAAACTAAACTATTTTACACATAGGCTGTATGACAGATAAAATATTTTCTTTAATTTGGATTGAATATGATATAAACAAATACTGAATTCACCAGACCCAGTGAAAATCCTGGGCCTTGGGGTGCATTTACTATTATATTTATTGTTATAAATAAGGAAGAGTTTCATTACAGAAAGGGGATGAATGAGGGAGGATGAGTAAGGCAGGTAAAGTGTATGGGAGATGCTTTGCTTTTCTCTGGTCATGTCATGGAAAAATTACTTCTCTATTCAAAGAAACAATTGGACTCTTTTATAGTACTTACTGATGGTAGTTATTTGTATTTCCTACCATTCTTCTGTATTAAAAATAATTGCTGAACTGCTGTTTCTCACAACTTATTAGAAATACTTCCAGAAAGAGGAAGTCAAAGATCTTCAATCTCACTGTATATTGGATATTACAATAGCTCTAAACAATGAAAGGTCAGTTCCTTCCTTAAATAATCCTGTGAGTGCCTGTATTTTGCTTTCCTCTTAGACACAGGGGAAGTTCTTTGTAGACCTATGGATGGTCTTAAAACATCCTACATCATGCGCAATCTATCTTCATTGGATCTTTATGGTTTCTTTCCTCAGAAAAACTAACATTGGCTTTATCATAGGCATACTGTAAGTACTATAACTTGATATTGTAGCTGAGGAGGAGGCTTCAGTAGCTTTCTAACAGGGAGTATTACAATACAATACAATACATACACAAAGATTAACTGCTCATGAAGATGACAGAAGATTAGGTCTTTTCATAGTCATCACAATTGAAAGATAACCTGGCTTTTTGTTTGTTTTTATGTTTGTTGTGTTTTTGTTTTTAATTTGGAGACACTGGCTGTGGTCGGCAATAAGAGACAAAACTAGTTTATATATATTGCATATTATGAGATCATTCAGATCTCTTGAACTTCTTAACAACTATTATGATACCATTATGAGAGAGGCATATTCTTCCTCTTCTTTGGTAAAGTTCACTGCAAAGTTTAAAGATAGCAGAATGTGCTTTGTAACTGGTAGAGATGAGATAAAGGATAAAGATAAAGGTTCTATGGTTAGTGAGCTTTCACATTCTCTTAAAGGTCTCAAACATTACAGATTAGAAACAAAGCAAAAATTTAGGTAAGTTGTTTCTGCTTGTTGTTTGTTGAAACAAAAACTGGAGAATTTGATCAGTGAACAATAGTGGAACATGTATAACATCAATGATTTCCTGGGCAACTCTAGGATTTTCGAAATTTCAGTTGAATTACTTGGTGATGCAAGTCCACATGTGTAAAAACACAAGTGTGTACACATGAGACGTGTAGTTAGGAGGCCTCATGCCACATTCTTGTTTGTGTGGCATAGGTAGAGTGAAACCAGCTGGCTCTATCTGCCCAAGTAGGTATGCCTGTGGTAATTTAAGGAAACCACACCGTGTAACAAAAGGATATTCAAAGGGTTTAGAAAGCAAAATTAATGTACAGCCTTGGTAGCATTACACTGTTTTTCAAATACCAACGCTATTACTGCACACATCTTAGTATTTCAGTGTTTCAGTAGGGCAATACTTCTTAAGGACTAGGTTTAATGATATAGGAAATGGTTCACTTATGCATTTTTCTCTTTTTACTTTACATTGTCTTCTGGAGTTATCTTTCACACATGTGGCATCAATGATTGCCTGTGTTCTAAGAATTTTATCTTGTTATCATGTGAATAATTGTGCTTACTAGATATCTTTACTTGTAGATCCATGCAAGCATGGATTTGTGTTCACTTTTCACTCTTCTACCACTTTTCAGCTCTAAACCCTCCTCAAAAACTGCTTTTGGTCCTGATCTCAACAAGTTGCCCAATATCTACCAATGTAGCTGAACATGAAACCTGACTGTAACCTTTCATTCTCGATTTCCTATATCTAATGGACCATCAAGACTTATTCATTTGAGATCGCTACTGTCCCCAAATTTGTACTTCTTGCCAATCTCAATATCATTGCAACAGTTTGGAGCCTCATTCATATTCTTCTGAATCACTTCAATAATTTACTTCTCTTTTCTTTCTTTTTTGTAGTATAGGAAATTAAACTTAAAACATTATGATTGGTAGGCAAGTGCTCTCTACTTGAACCATTCCTCCCAGTCCTAGTGGTTATCTAATTTTGAAAATACCTTTATCTATTGTCTATTATTTTCAAAGATGCCCACACAGTGAGGCAGTTGTTAGTATGCAGTTATAGCATAATATAAAGAAAATTTTCATCTTATGACTTGGTTATAAACTTGAGTTTGTCACTGGTTTTTAGATTTTAGTGACTGATTCAGGCATTAAGACAATCCCACCCTTTCTTACGTATAAACTTATTTATACATTTATACCTACCAGTGCTGCCACACTTAACTGTGAGTGAGTGTCTGGATTTTCTAAAATATGCCATTTGAAAACTTTAAATTTATTTGGAATTCTACTCTAGTATTATGTCAGTTTGATAAATAGCTACAGAACCATTCTAGTTTGTGGAAGAAATGCTAACCCAGTCACGTGTGTGTGCACGCATACATCTGTGGTTGTGTGTTTGCTTTGAAGAACAGATTGAGTCAATATCACACAATTCCCAAGAAATATTTCTTATTGGAGGAAAAAGAAAATAATGCTGCAAGTATTTTGAGCATTGGATTTATATCTCAATACAAAATATATAACTTTCCTAAATATGATTTGTCTTTTGCATACTGAAAAATCTCAAATAGCATGACCATCATGTGATTGTATCAGTGTTGTTTGTCACCTTGTACTGAACTTTATATCTGGATTTTCAGTTTGTCTGTTTTTTTTTTTAGTTAATATGCTTTTATTGAGAACATAGGATGCAATAAATATCAAGATGATTTAGTTATGCTTTCCACTCCAGAGAACACTAAACCTAAAGTTGACTGAAAGTGAGAAGTTTGATTATGTTCATCACTAAAATGAGAACACAGTTCTTTGGTAACTTTGTTAATCTGACCATAAGCAAAGAGAAGGGTTATAGATTGTGGAGCATGAGATATATAACATTATGTATTTCCAAAGCCAGCTGAAACTTTGATAAAAATCAATGACCTAAAATGAATAACCACTTCAATGGGTTATATGGTGTGGTTTAAAGGAAAATAATCATGGATGCATTATTTTGTTTGTATAACTGATCTGTTTGAAATAGCATAGTTTTCTCTTTCTAGGAATAGTTTAAATTACAAATTGCAAAATACCTCAGAATGTTTTAAACAGATTAGGTATTCACCTAGGAGGTCCACCTGCAGAAATATAAACTGCTTTACAGAGAAACAGTGGTATAGACACATCAATATTGGTGATAATTGCAGATCTGAATAGAAAAATATGATCAAGTCATAATGCATGAGACATAATAAAAGTTATTATTTGGATTATGATAGCTCCTCTTCCTATATTCCATTCCAAATTATCCTCTTACAATAATTTTAGGAATGAAATACACCTCATCACCAAAAATGAAAGAAGATGTAAGAAAATAAAATGTAAAAGAAAAACATAAAAGAAAATATTCAAATATAGTTATTTCAACATATAATCATTTAATTTTTTAGTTTTTAAATGTTATTTCTTTTATTATAAAGGTGATGTGCAGAGGGATTACAGTTACATAAATAAGGGAATTTGTATGTTTCTTGTTGACCAGTGTTACCCCTCTCTCGTTTTTTTTTTGTTTTTTTTTTTTAATCTACTGTGTAGATCAATGACTACTTTGGACCAAATCTTTTCTATAATCAGAGACTGTATTCCTCAAAGATAAGATAATTTTGATAATGTATTGATAAGTTGATTCTTTCATTGCAGAATAGAAAGTTCATAAATTATTAAGAAACTGTTTAATGACAGAGACAATACATTTGCATATCTATTTCTTCAAGTATATGTACATGTACATGTAGATACATAAATTAAGGTAAGAGAAGCTTCCTCAATCAGATCTTGAAACTTACAACACTTAAAAGTAGGACCCTGTAAATTAGCATATTAAAATGAACTAGATAATAAACAATGTACAGAGTTTATGGTTTGTGTATTTAACTACATACTGTTCACATGCAGGTAACTTACTCAATAAGTATAGAAACAAAGGAAAATGATATTTTAATCTTAAAAAGACTTGATTAACAGTTTATTACTTTGTTGAAGGCTAAGATTTTAGCATAGATTAGAAATGGTATTTCTAAATATTAGTACTGTTTGGGTAAGCATACTCTTCTAATTTAAGAAACTCAATGAAGTACAAATGAGCAGGTACATTTCTATCATCCTAATCCTCATGGGGCAAAGTGAGAGGTTTAAAAACAACCCAAAGAAAAATACAATACCCTATCTGAAAATCAGAAAGAGAAAGAAATGAGAATATGACTCAAGTGGTAAGTGCTAAGTGTGGGATTCTGAGTTCAATCCTTCAGTATTAGTATTGTTAGAGAGAGGAGAGAAGAAGAGATGAGAGAGAGACAGAGAGAAAGATACACAGAGACAGAGATAGAAACAGAGAGAGAGAGAGAGGGAGAGAGAGAGAGACTATGAAAGTGCTTCCTTAGATCACAAAACACAATCTAAATACTTTACAAAAAGGTTAACTCATATCAGCATCCTGACAACTCTCTTACATGATTTTCCCAAGATCATACAGGTAAGGGGCAGAATCAAGATTGACAAGTGCTGCCGAGTTCACATGTCAGATTGGAAAAGATTTTAGTATTGCACAGCATATGATGAATGGCTTGGTGAGATACACAGATACAAAGACGGTATCATGCCTCCATATCTCTCTCTCTGTCTCTCTCTGTCTGTCTCTGTCTCTCTCTCTCTCTCTCTCACTCTCTCACACACACACACACATCAGTAAACTAAAGATTGATTAAGAGTAAAGAGAAAATATCAACCATATTTGATCAGGTTTTATTTGTTGAGTGGAAGCCAAGGGCACAGAATAGATTACCCAACTGTTGCAGGACAGCTGGAGTCTCAGTTTCCAGGTATCACTGTGTGTGGTCTCTTGCAGTCCTCTCTCCTCTGCCTTCCTCTTAGGAATGTGTCCACAGAGCCTCTAACAACCAGTGACCAGTGACGGGAAAGTTAACCCGCAAGCAACCCTTCTCAAGTGGTTGTTTTTGATAGACTTCATGACTCTCTCAGAATAAGCTACCCTGGTTATAGACTGGTTTCTGTGGTGTACTTGTACTTCTTTGAAACCTCTGAAGTGCTCTCCGGTCTCCATTAACCAGGAGAATGGGGTGGGTCTATCTTGCTGCAGATCTTTACAGATTAGAGCTGAAGTTCCAGTATTCAGGCTCTTTATTACTACAGGATGTTTTTCACTGTCTTCTAGAACCTTTTAATTGTTTTGAGCTACTGTTTCTGTTTTTGTAGTATGTGGGTTTTAAGTACTTCTTCACAAGTTTAGAGAAAACAGTTTTTGACTTTGCAGTACATAACTGAAGGTTTATCCTGCCATAGGGGAAAACAATTTTTTTATTCTGTCATTTATTTAGTGTTTAACTATGATGAGTTACCTTTATTTAGTGCTGTACTTTGCTTTTATTGTTATCAAATTCAGATCATATCTCCTAGTTTCTTATCTATGACAAGTTTTACCTTGTGTGTTTAAGTTTCTGTGATGTTTCAAACTACCCAGAGATATTTAACATCTATCATTACTGGCCTAGTAATTGAAAAAAAAAAAAGAAATTAAAACTAAAAATCATATACTCACATATCTTTGTGAAAATTTTAATGTGAAGTAAATATTTTAAGAGGACTGAACTTAATGATTTAAGAAACACATTTGTTCCTTCACTTACTGTGAGGACCAATACCAATGGACCCATCATACCTTGAAAATAATATAAGTAGAAAATGCATTTAATGCACTTAGATGACTGGCCAACACAGCATATTTCAGAGTTAGGTTATGTACCTTCATGATTGACTGTGTGGCTGACTAAATGCTATGGCTCCCTGCTGCAACTCAGAATCATAGCAGAGTACTCTGCTACAGGTCTGTAGTCCAGAAAAGCTAAACGTTGAAAATTGAAAGTATTGCCAACACTGTGTATTTCTTTCAAAGTCATAAAATTCAAAACTTTGTATTGCAAGGATCATTGTTTAGTGCTTTCCATTTGAAATATTTACTAATTGATTTTCTAGATATTAATAATACCTAAGAAGAAACTCTGTTAGCTTGAATGAACCAAAAAATTTAGGAATGCACAAACTGCCTTCTTTTACATATAAATTTCCATGATTTTCCCCTATGATGACCTCTTCTTTCTCTTCCTCCTCCTTCTCTTTCTTCTGTTCTCTCTGTCTTTCTCTCTTCTGTGTGTGTTTATTGGTACTAGGGCTTGAACTCAGGGCCTGGGCCTGGACTTTGTCCCTATGTTTTTGTGCTCAAGGCCTTACCACTTGGACCACAGCTCTATATATGTTGTTTCTTTATTTTGGGTTGTTGATTGGAGATAAGAGTGGACTTTCCTGCTTTCCAACTGTGATTCTCAGATCTCAAACTCTTGAGTACCTAGAATTCTAAGAATGAGCCACTGACATCTAGCCATCACCACTCAAAAATATTTTAATTATCTTTAAGTAGTGTACAAAGGGGTTTAAACATTCAATATGACCAGAATCATTCCTTTCATCACTCTCTCCCTATCTCTTTCAACCCTGTGACATGCCCTCCATTTTCCTAGTTTCCTAGGACATGCATTGAATATAACTGCATCTGTCCCTTCCTCCCTCTTTGCCTTTAGTTGTCCCTCTCCCCTTAACCATTGCCTCACATATATCTCAAATACCAGCTTGGGAGAGCTAGTACTTATACTTAGCATGAAAGTTTCTTGTCATTTTATCATTAAATATTGACTCATAGACCTTAAATACTTGTTTGGATTTAAATGATTTCTGGCTCTTGAATTAGCATTTAACAACTTGAGATCAATGATGTTTCAGAAAGTAAAAAGCCTTAAAATTTATCTCAGAAATGTTATATTTCTCTAATTTAAAAGTAATAAGAATATTAAAAGCGGTTTTTTCTAAAATAAATGAAATACATGCTGATAATAGAGGTGCCTGCCTGGGATTCCAGCACTTGCACTAAGGTAAAGGAATCATGAGTTTGATCCCAGCTTGGGCTACATAATTAGATACTTACTCTAAAATCCAAGGGCTGGAAATGGGAAGGGGGGAGGAGGAAGAAAAATGAGAAAGGAGGTAACAAGTTTGCTAAGAAATATACTCACTGCCTTACATATGATAGTGTAACCTCTCTGTACATCACTTTGACAATAAATAAATTAATAAAAAATTTAAAAATTGATGAAAATGATATTCATTTCCATACTGGTAGCAAATACTGACTCTTGAAAATAAGCTAAGTCAGCTGCTGGTGACTCACCTTTACTTTACCTACTCAGGATGCTGAGATCTGAGGAGCATAGTTCAATGCTAACATGGACAGACAAATCTAAGAGACTCTTATGTACAATTAAACAGGAAAAAAAAACACCTGAAAGTGGCGTTTTGGCTCAAGTGGTAGAGAACCAGTTTTTGTCAAAGAAGCTAAAGGAAGAGTAGAAAGCCCTGAGTACAAGCTCCAGTACCAGCACAAACACAGTGTGCCAGACTCCAGAACTTACTTACTCTATATCTATCAAATACATGAGTTGTACATTACTTCCTTTCATTTTTACTAAAGCAATTAACTCTCCAATATGGTAGGTTAGTTATTCATTGCCATACAGGCTCTTAAGTGAGATCCAAGTTGGGTTGTTCTGAACTTAAAAGAATATGTTCTGTCATAACATCATAAAGGGCATTTGAGTGAATCATAATCTTCACCAAAGTATTTTAAGAGAGGAGGAGCATTTTAGACAGAGCCATTTGTTTATTTAAAAATGAACAGTGTTTAAACACCTCTGTATTAAACTACCAAACTAAATGTTAAAATCCAGGTGTGAAATGTTAGTTTTTGTACACAGAGCCCATGCCTGCTGGACCCAATAGGGAAAACAGAGCTGAGTCACCTCAGAGCCTTATAAACAGCAAGGAGGAACACCCAGGAAGCATCCAGGAGCCAGCAGCAGGGGACAGCTAACATCCATACTCACAGTGCCCTTGACCCTCAGTCCAAGGTAGAGACTTACAGTAGCTGCTGACAGATAATCCATTGTGTGAGAGAATCATTCAAAATAGTTCAGTTGTTCTCCTCACATAGAGGAGGCACCACTTGTGGTTTAGAATCTATAGTGACAGTTTGAAACTGTTGTAGGTCTCTCTCTTTCTCTTACTGTGTGTGTGTGTGTGCGTGTGTGTTTGTATAGATACATAGATATATAAATACTTGTGCTATGGTGTGTTTCCTTATCTTCAATAACATGCCTTAAGCAGTTGAAGTATGCTGACATAATGGAGCATATTTTTTTTAAAAAAGCCTAAGCCTTGACATTTCCTCATTTCCTAACTAGTGTTCAGTTGGTAATGTGAGTGTTCATAAAGGCCCAAGTTAAACCCTGTGCAATAAGAACATTCCAAATAAGACGGAGTCACCGAGTTTGTAATATATGATTTCTTCACAGGTGTGAGAAATGGGTTCCAAATATATATGAACTTCTAATTTTTTTTTACTTTTCTGGACAAGTAAAATATATATTACAATTTTACCTGGTAAAGAGATTATTAAGTTAATGTTGCATGAGATTTATTATTCTGGTACCAAAAATAAAAATATTAAGGACAACTTGACTATAGAATATAACAAGGTCTTGCAAATCATATATTAAGAACCAGGTAAATATCTTTGAAGTAAATACATTTGCATTTGCTATTAATATCTTTGCAAAGAAGAAGCACCTAACTCCTAATTACCAAATGACATGCTTCTAACAAAGAGTTGGTGTTGTGATTTCCAATCCAAAATGAAGACAACGAAACTTTACTATCAAAGAGACAAAAGCGAATACTTGGGAATACTGAGCATAAAAAAATCATTAGAGAAGAAAGATAAGTTAGGAGAAGAAAGGACAATTTTAGCATTAAACGAATTTCCCTGTGTCTTGTATATATGTTTATCTGATTTGGGGAAGGGAAGGGAAACAACAAAATGGTGAGACAAAGGACAAAGGGTAACCAATAAACAACAATACTCATAAGACAATATGTTGGAAAGTAATTGTACTATTTGGGGGAGTGGGGAGTCAGTAGAAAGGGAAAGTGGGAGAAAACAAGAGAGGGGGTAAGACTGTTTGACAAAAAATATACTCATTTCCTTAAGTATGTAACTAAACCCCCTCTGTATATCACCTTTACAATAAAGTTAAATTAAAAATTTTAAAGCATATATCTAAATAAATTAAATTGCATATGAAAAAAAAATTCTGGGCAATGGCCAGGCATCGAAGGATCATACCTATAACTGTAGCTACTCAGGAGGCTGACATCTGACGATGGCAGTTCAAAGCCAATCAGGTAGAAAAGTGGTAGAGCACTAGCCTTGAGCACAAAAACTCAAGGACAGTGCCAGGTTCTGAGTTCAAGCCTCAGGATTACACACACACACACACACAATTCTGGGCCAAATGTGGTAGTATACATCTATAATCCCAGCTACATAGGAGGCAGGGTTAGGGAGGATTGTTGTTGCCCACTCAAGTAAAAATGTTAACAAGACTCATATGGACAAACATGCTGGGTGTGGTGATGGTGATTCACATGTATCACCAGCCTCATAGCTGTGATGGTAGAAAGACTGTAGTCTAAGCCTACCTATAGGTGAAAGCAACACCCTATCTGAAAAACATCTAACACTAAATGAGTTGAGGGCATGGCTCAAGTGTTAGGGAGTCTGCCGAAGGAAGTGCAAGATAGGGAGTTCAAAATCCAGTACTATCAAATAAAATAAAATTCTATAATGTTTACTGAAGAGAAGTGCTTAAGAATTGTATTCATAATTCTGAAAGCTACTCATAAATGGATCATCAAAATCATAGAAAAAAATGACACACAATTATAGAAAGGAGGGGAAATTGGCAAAAAAAAACTTTTTTTAAGAAAAAGTTTCCAGAAAAACAAAGATGTTTATAAGTCATTCTTACTCTGCTGCTCTGTCTTCAATGTTCAGGATCCTCCAGTTTCAGATTCTCTACTTCTTTACACAGGATGTACATTTTTAGACTGTTTACTTAGTAACTGAAACCTTTGCTTTTTTGCTTCAGAACAAATAATAAAATGTGAAATTAAAAGGCAGAAGTATATTCCTAGTCATCTAAAAATGCAAACCTTGTCAGGGTATCCAAATATTCTTGAGTAATCTAAAGAGACACGAGTAAAACTGTTAATCTGCCTCTATTATCTTTTAAGACTTTGTATAACTTATTCTTAAAAATACGTGGTGATATCAGTGACATTTGAGTGAGAACCACATCAAGCACCAGTAACAATAGTTTTTCTTTACAACTTAAAAAAAATATTGTCAAGGTCATGTACAGAGGGTTTACAGTTACATACATATGGCAGTGAGTACATTTCTTGTCAAACTTGTTACCTCCTCCCTCATTTTTTCTCCCACTTTCCCTCCTCCCCACCTGCCCCCTGAGTTGTACAGTTGGTTTAACTATTTTATAGTTGTTTCATGAACCTATGCATGTTGTGGATTAGACTTTTGAGCTGGAGAACCATCTTTGTACTTGGAAATGTTTGGAATGTGCCTTTGGCAGCTCTGTAACAGGAGGTAAGAGCCATCTCAGATATGAGGATGTGTGGGTTAGCATCCTAACCCAGCTACTTTCTATAACATTGGATAAAGTCTCATTTTGTTTTTTTTCCTCTTAGAACATACTGTCTTTGAAAGTAACTCTCATCATAGGATTGGGCTCCTGAAGAGGTTACTAAAAAATAGAGTTTTAAAATCATTCCCATAATCCTAGTTACTCAGGAAGCTGAGATTTAAGGATAACATTTCAAAGTCAGCCAGGGCACAAGAGTCCCCATGAGACTCTTACCTCCAATAAATTACTCAAAAAATCATCATCAAATGTAGAAGGAGAAATTCATAAAAGAAGCAAGTAATTATCACTGTACACTGTAGCCAAAATTAAAGATTATCCTCTTAAAACTAGTCAAACTGTGACATTAAATATACTAAGATATCTTCCATATAATAGTTGTACTAAAAATATTTCCTGAAAATATGGTTGGCTAAAAGAATAAAATATGAAACCAGGGTTATGGAACAAAATAACTTATTAAAATCTAATATGTTTGTAACTGAACTAGGTTCATTTTGATGAAGTAAGAAACATAAGTTTTAGGCTGCTTTTTCACTGTGCTTTCAATGAATTGAAGAGAAAGACCATATCCCTTACAGGTACAGGAACCAAGTTTTATACCTAACAGGCTCCAAATAAGACTCAAGAATTCATTAAGTGACTGAATGGGATAATCTGAAATAATTAGAAATGATAGTAACAATTATTGTACTATCAGAGTGAAAGTTGGTGATATAAAATTCATGAGGTAAATAATACTGCAAAGAACATGATTCTACTGGTACCTTTAGTTCATTGAAATATCATTTACCATAGCTAAAGTATGGAACCAACCCAGATGCCCCTCAGTAGACAGGTAGATCAAGAGATTGTGGTATACATATAAAATGGAATTCTATGCTTCTATCAGAAAGAATGACTTTGCCACATTCATAAGGAAATGGAAACACTTGGGAAAATCCTACTAAATGAAGTGAACCAGATCCAAAGAAACATGGGCTTTATGGTTTCCTTCATTGGTAACAATTAGTATATATCTAGGACAGTCCTAGCAGATGATCACAGTAGCTCAGTTGCTATGTACATATGATCATATAAGATGATGCTAAATGAAAAAAATCTTCAAGATATGGAAACAAGTGGATTATCATTATTGTTATTTTTAATGTACTATATGAAAATATTTCCTTTTGTTTATCTTCACTGTGATTTAACCCCTGTTGCCACTATATTTGATCTTGGTGCTCTGAGTATTCTATACATGTTTGTCTGAATTAGGGAAGGAAAGGGTGACATTAAAATGATGAGACAAAGTGTAAAAGGAGAACCAATGCAACAGCAATACATACAAGGCAATATAGTAATATGTTGTAAATTAACTGTACAACTCTGGGGAACAGGGAATAGGGGAGGAGGGAAGGTGGGAGAAAAATGAGGGAGAGGGTAACAAGTTTGACAAGAAATGTACTCACTACCTTATGTAACTGTAACCCCTCTGCACATCACTTTGATAATAAAAATTTTAAAAAGAAAGGAAAAATCCATGAGGACTGAAGCAGTTCAGAAAGTAGACTCAAGCCAAGAATGACACAATGTGACAATGTAAGCCTTTCACCCCCAATACCGTTGGACATTTGAATAATGTATACCCAAGCTTCAGCCTGGAAAATCTGTCTGCATATAATTTAAAAGCTTTAGAGCTAATTCTAAAATTCAGTCAGCATATGGATCTCTGTTAATGGTTGTGAAAAGAGAGATGAAGTTACAGTTGTATCTGTGAGCTTTGGTGTTAGATAGGCCCAGACTGAACCCATAGTTCAAAAATGGATAATAGTTCTATTTTCATAGATCACTCATGAAGGCCTCAGGCACCAAAAACCACATGGTAAAAGAAGAGCTTAGTTAACACCAGTAGGAAATTAGGACAGAGACAGGAAGATAAATGTGCCCTACAGTGAGCAAAAGTCACATGCTTCATGAGTTTCTAAGACCGTTGTCCTCAAGAAATAAATCTTTCAAAAGCCCCTAATAGAAACTCCCTGTGGATAAGTAAGCCACATTCTTACACATCCTTTGCCTTACCCACAGCTACTACTACTAAAAAAAAAACTCCCCTCAAAACTGATTCTACCAACTCAGAAATGAAACTAGTAATGTGTAAGCCACTGTGGGTAAACTAACAAATGACCCTCTTGAAAGTTTTCTTAGTGTTTCTGAATGTTCATATTAGAAGCAGAAGTGAATTAAAATCCCATGAGAAAAAGCTATATGAAAATAGGAAGTACTGAGAATGAAAGCCACAGACATTTTATAAGAATTTGTCCCTTCAAATTATCTTGGTAAATTTATTTGTTCAAAAATAACTGAAAATGCTACGCCTGTAGATGAAAATTAGCTACATAGCAGCATGTGTTAGTACTGACATTCTTCAAATAGGAAACAATCATTCATAGTATAAATAGAGTAAAATGAACTAAAAAATGGTCTAGAAGGAAGAATTGACATGTAATTGTCTTTTTTGTAAATTGTTTTTCATTATTTTCCTGAAGCTACTATATTAATTTGCCAGACTAGCTTTCAAACTGTTCTCTAGATATCATTGGAGTAAATAGTCCTATGATATATGTGTATTATGTATACTTCTGTACATTTGTTGCCACAAGAACTCTGGTGAATAGAATAGATATATAATGCTCCCTGCACAGTAGAGAAGGTGAATATGGACAGAATATAACCACCCCAAGAAAATGTGCCTGGCTGAGCAATAACCATGATGAGCTAAATACAACATTCCTGAGGTTCATCCAATAGCATTTCATTTTGGACAATAAAATTCATTCTGGAAGTCACTGGTCTTTTCTAATTACATTAAGTAAAAATTATTTCTTTATCTTTCTTTTACTTAATATAGTACTAGTGAACCAAATTCATTCTTTTTATAGAATGATGTATGACTTAGACTCTGATACACATTACTTTAAAATAAATAAATAATAGTTCTCATTTCCAGTATCTGTGGGGCTCTGATTTTAGACTCAAGATTAAATATTTTAGAGACATTGTGTACTTTCTATCTGTCTTAGGCTTCTTATTTATAAAAAACAATTTATACTTTTATATTTGTCAGGACTTTACTATGTAAGAATTCACATAATGTCCTCAACACACTAGATTTCAATGTTATTTACATGTTATTGTTTTGAAAATAACTGTATATAATAAGTGTGTTTTATTTATTTAAATCCATATTATAATCAAAGATACTCTAAAATTTCAAATTGATAACAGAAAACACAGTTTGAATAGAAATATTTAAAATCGGAAAGGTAACATAAAATTCATACATATTTTGAAGCTAGACCACTTGATTTAAACTCATTCAAAAGTAAAGAAAAATTAGAAGTCAAGAAATTAGAGTCAAGAAAAATTAGAAGGAAAACTATAACTTATGATTGGCGATAGTAAAGGTTAAAACCAACTAGACATTTTCATTGCGACAGAGCAATGCTGAGGAAAGTAGAACTGAGTGGAAATTCTACAAATGCATCTTGGTACACAAAGAACTTTGATTGTCTTTGCATATTTCTATATATTCCCAGTTGTTTACAAGTCCCTGAGACCAATTGAAAAACGGAGGGTTCACTCTCCTGCACAGACTTGGTATTACTATCTGTAATATGGAGGTCAGATCTGGGCAGCGAAAGAGGGCAAAAGCTGACTCCATCTCCACTATCTCCCCAGCCCCCTCTGCTCAGAGGCCCAGGAAGATTCCCTCTTCTTGTAAACAATAATGTCCCTACCACCTCACCCCATTCCCCCGCAACCCCATCCATGGGCCAGTTCTTGATGGGCGTGCCTGGATTCCTACAGGAAGGGAAGCCCCATCCCCAGGTAATGGAAGTTCCTGTACCCCAAGAGACAGAGGTGGGCACATGGCCTATAGGGTACTGAACCTGTCTGTCAAGTGCTTGGAACTGGGAGCTTCTTGAGACCCTGCCCCTTGACCTGAACCTATTTAGGGGTAGGCCAGCTCAGGCGCCATGCCACATGTTCCAGTCTTGTGTCTGGCGTCCCCATGGAGTCCCAGTTCAGCTCTCCATTGGAGCTGAATTCATTTGTTGGTACTTGGAAATCCTCCGGAAGTAAGTCTCTGTGCCACTATCCTGTTCTATGTTTTTCTGAAACCTGGAACCTGTCCATCCGGAATTTCCCCAATAAATTCATCTTTTTACTTGAGACTGTCTCTGAGTGGTGGACCCTTGGAGGGATGGGGGATTCCCGCCCCCCCCCCCCCCCGCCACGCCATTACATTTTGCCAGATCTGACCTCCATATTACACTATCCTGACACAGGATAACTGATTTCATTCCAATATGTAGACAGTGATTCCACTCTACACCAGCACAGCTGAATAGAGTATCCTGTATCGATGGAAAGGTCTTTAAAATCTGCCCTATTAGACAACCAATAATAGTCTTTAGCTATTGAACCTATCAAATAGGATTATTATGAATAGAATTTACTTTTAAGTTTTATTTATTGTCAATTCATTAACTATTAAATATTCACACGATCCTAATGGGAATTGTCCTGGATGGTCCTGCTTTATGTTCTAAGCTCCTCTAGGCAGGTTCAAATCTGCGTACACAGGTCCCTAAGATGTTGCCTGAGAGAGAACGGCTTTTGTTTATCCAAGCCATATAAATTCTGTGGAGACATTTGACAGGAGGGTTGTTTACACCCTGATGTTCACCTCCACATCAAATGACTGAAGACCCATGTATGCTGAGAGGCAGCAGAAGCCACTGCTAGGGGTGAGGTGGCACAGGGGCAGGAGTGTGGCTCTATGACAGCTGCTTCCTACAAAGTAGGCAGAAGCTGGCTTGGTCTTGGTCATACATCCTTGCAAAACTTTAATGTGCAAGATCCTCAGAGAATTGCTTTTGATATAACAGTAAAAAAAAAAAGCAGCAAAACAGAAATATGTACACATTAATTTACCCGTTTCACATAAACTGTAGCTTGCTGAAAGCAACATTCCCAGCTTTTCATGTAGAGAAATACATCTTTGAGGTAACATATTTAAATAAACACCAGTCTCCAAAAAGGAGAACATCAGATGCAGGGGTCAACAGCCACAAATGGGGGAGGGGTGGTGAACAGCATTTTGTAAAAAACAAAAAATCTTTCTAGCAATAGATTATTTGAATTAGACCTGCATAATTTTGAACAAAGTCAAAATAAAATGTTCAATAAGCAGCATTCTGGCATGGATGCTTGGGGCATAAATCATTAGTGTAACTTTCAGCTCTCAAACTGCCCTATGCTGTCTGAGGAAAGCTACTCAACTTCTCTGGGCCTTTTATGTGCAAAAAGAAAGGAAGTGTCTTATTGTGTAAATGTGGTTTGGGGCTGGAATGGGCTCCCAAAAAGTGGGAACAGTGATGAATTTTCTCTCTTTATGTCCTTCCCACACTATCACAACTCAAGGCTAGAGAACAAATAGCTGGAAGAAGATTCTAGCTATTTGTAAATATGATAGAAGATTCAACATAATTCCAATCAATTGAGGAAATAGAGTATGGAAAATTCAAACACAAAAGGGAGAACAGCAATAGACTCTAGGGAGATGAGAAAAGCCACTAGTCACACACCTGCTCTTTGCTCTATCACCACCTCTGAAATCAGTACTTTCTACAGAGAATTCAGAGCTGCCCAAATAGGAGACATGTTTCAAATTCTCTTTTCTCACAATGGGATTTCCTAGTGTTTGTTTTTCAGATAGTTGCAAGCATTAGCAGAAGGGTGAAAAAAGAATTTACACATGAATGAGGTAAAAAAAAGATAAACCTCAACATCATTTTTTCTAGTAGGAAGACAAGTTATCTTATCAGTGTCCAGAATCATCTACATTTTTCAGTCGCCTTATATAGCCCTTTGGCCTATTCTGAATTCCAACTCAGAACATGCATTTGAGTATTTGTATCTTTTATTTTTCACTAGAGTCATGCGTTCAACTGCCTTCTTTCTTTTCTTTTCTTTCTTTTTTTTTTTCTGCCTCCCATTCTGTTTGGGTGACCTCTTAGCTTCATTATCTTCCCTCTTAGTAGTCCTTAGAGATGTCTGATTGAGGATGTGGCAAGTCACACATTGGAGACAAAGAGAACTATTAAACAGAGTGCTGAATATAAGTGCAGTAGTAACACACAGATCAAATCTATGCTCATAACAACATTTCCTAAAGTCATACAGTTTGGGGATTTCTTTTGTTCACATTTGGTTATGATTTTAATTTGCAGCAATCATAAAATGCATTTCCTCCTCTTTCTTTGTTTCCTGAGGTGAGTACTGAATTTTACAGTGAAACATAAAATCTTCTTTGTATGTTAGCTTGGTTATTCCAGTAAAAGTTTTGAAACTAAAAGAAAGGTTTTTGTTTTGTTTTGTTTTGCTAAAGTTACAACTTTATCTAGTGAGGAATGGTTTTTGGTATGTTACTCAGACATAATAGCAGCTGATACAATGACTAGTTAAAGAATCATGTTTTTATTTTTGTTATAGGAAGCAATTAATATGTAAATATGAAGAACACTAATACTTCACTCAAGGTTTGAAATATTGCCCAGATTATCACTGAGAGTGGGCAGCATACTGATCAGTCCTTGGGGAAATGTGATACAGTTTTGAAATTATTATTAGAGAAACAAGATTTGTAAATATTACCAATAATGCGGTTTTCTTCAGTGAGTCATCTGTTCTCACCATTCTTCTCTTCAGATATTGTTTCTCTATTGGTTCACTTTCATTTATTTTGAGATCTTCTCTCGTATTCTCCCAAGTTCATACCAGTTCCATGTCTATACATATTTTTATTTATGTATGTATGTATCCAGAGACATTCAATTCAGGAAAGGCCTATAGGATGAAAAAAAGACTAAAATTAATTGTAAGGGGAAGAAGAGCCCCAAAGAAGGCTTTCATTCACAATGCTGTATTTTTGCTCTGTTTTTCCTGTTTTTTTACTATTTGGACAAATTCCAAGTCCAAGCCTTCCTACACAATAGCTCCGCAAGTAAAGCTATTTTATAGTTGGTTTTTCTCCTTTACAATTTCATGCTTTGGTGCAATATTTCTGGACACTTAACCTCTAACTCCTTCTCAACAGGAGTCTCTTTCTTTATTAAGAGTAACAAAGCCAAGAGGGAAGCAGGTGTTCAAAGCCTCAGTGGTCACAACTAGAAAAAGAAGAAAGAAAGAAAAAAAAAAAACAACACCAAGAATCTTCATTCTCCAACTACATAGAATTCAATCTTTTATTTTAACAAATGTCTTTCTAGGTATTATATTTAATTTGCTTAACTATGAGGGCATGTGACAGTCTTGCCAGAAAATTTCTGCCACAGTCTGCTTTTTCTTGTTCTTGCTAATGAGAGGAAAGCCCAGCACAGCACAGCACAATCATTTGGCACAGCTCATGCCCTGACCCAGGGGTAATGGGCCTTACTAGGATGAGGACAAAGGGGCCTGGAAGAGCTTCTTCATTAGTCCTTTAAACCATCCTGTATAATTATACTCTGTAGGAATCCCTGGACCAATAATCAAATGTCCAATTTTGAGATGTTATTTTTAAAATTTGGGATATTTCTAAAAGTACATTGTGGTATAAATAACTTTGTAATACCATGAATCCACTGCTTTTCTTTTCTACTTGGATGTAAAAGGATCTGAAATGATCAATGGAAATAATTAAACTTTTGATGTGATAAATTAGTGAAATTAATTTGTTAATTATTGTGAGATACTGAAGTATTAGTGCTCTACATTCAGATAGGAAAAGACTGAAGAAAATTCTTTAGAAGTTTCAAGATCTGCATTGTAAATAGCTAAAATCATTTTGTTTATTAAAAATCAGCTTGAAATTTTATATTCATCAAGAACAGAAACATTTCTCAAATGAGTTTGTGCTTCTAATGTCATTTTAAAATCACCTTGAATTGCTAATATCCTATGAAAGTTGAAAATTTGCACATTTGCACATATTGTTGCTGCATATATTGTTTACTGGGTAAACTTCCAGAAAGAACTATTTGGTGATATTCACTAAAGTTTAAAAAACATAAAATTTGACTCAGAAATTCTACTTGTAGACATTTATTTACCTTAAATTTGGAACAGGTTCTTGTAAAAATAAAAGTGATGTGATGTATGTATATGATATTTGTGCATATTATAACACTAAGGATTAGAAACAACTCACGTGTCATTGATAGAAAACATGATTTGTTAACACAAAATGCAAAGTGACATTATTATTAGAATTAGTAATCTAAGTAGTAAAAAAATGCTCATAAAGTAATATGTTCATTAAAATTTTAACAATAACCAATAGATATCAAGCAGTAGTAATTTAGTAACATTAAGCATATGACTTCATATGATTCTTGTAACATTCCATATATATGGAGTATATATATTATATAATATTATTTATTTGTCTCATTTTAAAAATAAGAAAATAGATTTATGGAAACTTCCTATAATAAGTAAAATGGAATTTAATTAGGCAGTTATTACTGGGATACTATATTTCTAAATAATTCTGAATCTGGATTATTGTGTAAATTGAAGATTAATATATTAGGTTAATTTTTAAAGAAACACTTTATTCTCAAATTCAGGGAGAATTTTCAAGCTATAGTTTAATTTTGCCTTACCAAGTATTCTTTTAATTAACAATGGAAATATGCAGCGATTTAACATTTTACAACAGATACACTTACTGCTACTTTCAGACAAGTTTTAGTATCACAATAACGTCAATTATAGAAGTTGTGGTTGTGTGATTATACTGAATGGTGCCTAGTAGTCCAGGGAAATACACTTTGGTACAGCCTGTAATTTGAGCTGCACTTACTTTATTCTAGAAAAGCTGTCGTAACAGAGCCACTGAGTACTGAGTAATGATCTTACCTTGGGTTCAGAGTCAGATACAATGGGAACTGGCTGTACTAGACTTACACAAATGAATATATAGGCAGACTAAAGCATATGGAGTACCTTGAAGTTTTCCTTTAAAAGATACTAGTGACTATAGAAATTAGTCACATTTGTGATAGTTTTCATTCTTTTGTCTAAATGATATCTTAGTGGAAATGAGTTGAGATTCGGAAAGAAGGCAAGCAGAAATCCACTGATCTAGGAAGTAGCCATCATGTCAGGTTAGAATATGATTATTTTACTCAGATTTCAAAGACTTGAAATTAGAAATTTTGTAATTGCTTGCAGAAAGACCTTTTACTAATTGTTCAAGATGCTTGGAAGACTAGTCCTAATGATTACTGGGGATTATTCAACCCTTTGCTCTCCTCTATCACAAATATGCACACATATGTGTGTGTGCATGTGTGTGTGTGTGTGTGTGCTTAAGAGTTATTTAAATTTAGAGCTGGAAAAAAAGAATTATTTTTGTATTTCTTATGTTAAAACAAATAATCTAAAACTAGACTCTATTAATTGTGAAATAATTAACTGTTTAGAAATACCGTTTCTGCAAATGTGATTTTTATTAGATAAACTTTAGGATCATTATTATGCAGCTCAATTCTGGATTTTGTTTTTTGTGAAGCAACACAATGTAATGGCTCTAAATACATCTTTTGAGATTGTATCTGTGTTTGAGTCATAATTATCTCACTATCTCTGTGGTTATGACAACATAAAGTAATTACTGTTCAAATATCTAGGTTTTAAAAGAAGAAATGGCATAATATAAACTTAATTTCATAAGGTAATGTAGTAATTAATTTGTTTGGCAGTCATGAAGCAGTTAGAATAACCAATGACAATCAGTATTAACTACCAATATTATAGGTTTTAGTTTATGGAAATTACATCTATGCAAATATAGCTATGGAAAATCCTTGATGATAAAAAGTTCAGCATTAACCATTAATTGCTCTGACTAAAATTTCTCTTTCACGATCAGACTAGCTTGTTTTATTTAATCTGAGTTGCTGCTCAATTATCTAATGACTGATAGATGAATATTTAAAGTACAAGTCTTCATACACTTAGTTAACAAAATCATATAAAAATCTAGGCTTGTGTCATCAAAATGGAAGACATATTAAGAACGTATTACCTTTCAGCCACTACACACATAATTCATTTAATCTTCACAACAGCCTTTTGATATTCTCTTATTATCAATTTTATGAATAAATAAGCTGAAACAAAAATATTACATAACTTGCTGAATATTCAGAGCTAGCAAATATTGAAATTAAATCACAGAAAATTTAACTTCTACAGTTTTAAAACTTACATAGTATTTCTAAATGTGTGAGATACATAAAATTTAAGATAATTTGGGTGGTAGGTAAATTTTCTAAAACCCTGACATACATTTTTTATTATCTTTAAGTAGCTGTACAAAGGAATTGCCACTTAACAAAGCAGTTTGTGAATACAATACATCTCAATCAAGTGCACCTCTTTCAACATTTTCACCCATCCTTCCTAATATTCTTTCTCTCCCTTTTCTTCACTTCATTCATCTACCATTTGTACACTTTTTAAAGCAAATTTACATTTAAACCTATTATTAAAAATATTTAGGGCTGGGAATATGGCCTAGTGGCAAGAGTGCTTGCCTCCTACACATGAAGCTCTTGGTTGGATTCCCCAGCACCATATATATGGAAAATGGCCAGAAGGGGTGCTGTGACTCAGGTGTCAGAGTGCTAGCCTTGAGCGGGAAGAAGCCAGGGATGGTGCTCAGGCCCTGAGTCCAAGGCCCAGGACTGGCAAAAAAAAAAAAAAAAAATTATATATGGGATGAGTTAAGTTAGTCCATTGAGCAATCTACCTGAAACAGGTAACATGAGTATCATGGTTATACTCAGAGACAGCTATCAATACCTTCATTGGTTAAGTTACTAGGATGGTAGCATAATGTAGATTGTCTGGTCACTAAAATATTTCTGTGTGTTGAATTTTTATGTCATTAGGTTGTTCTATGTAGTGATGTGCCTTCATTATCCTCTTATAATGATGTCTCAACTACTTGCAAATATATACTCAAATATAAATTCCAATTATATCATTGCCATAGATGCCTTTCCTTAAGTTTATCATGAATCATTACCTTATAAATGAGTCCTTTAAAACATAATGATAAAGATATTGGTGGAAATGAAGGTGCTAGAATTATTGCAATGAAATCAATCACATGCTTTCAGAATAGTAACACCAAACTGATAAATCACCTGAAGCCATCTGTTGATGTTAGGAAAGCGCCAGCTGCAAAGAAAGCGAAAGATCATGCAAATTCACATCCTGTGAACTTTGGATTTTAGTGGACTTCTAATGAGTTTAAACTTCTTCATCAGGTCTAACGTGTTTGGGAACATGCAATGTCCTATTAGGAAACCATTAAGATGACTAGGAAATGTGCAAGATTACTATGAGAAGTATTGAATTCAAGGTCTGGAATTTCAGTTACAGAAGATTTGTATATAATATTGATTTTAGTTGGCAAAGTTAGTGCTGCTCTAATAATTGGTGAGTACTTATTAAATCAGCTTCTCAATAGAAATGTAAGACAAAAGCAATGGGAAAGAATCTGACAGAACAACTCTGCCAAATACAATGACAGATAGGGTTCAAATCTAATGAAGTTCCCAATATTCACTGGAGACTAAGTTGAATTTCTGACAGTGGTGTTTCAGCAAATCTTACAGTGTGTGTTCAAAATGAGCTAAACAAAGGAGCCCAAGAGGACATATTGCTTGGACAATCTGCTTTAGTTCTCACAACTGCAAGATATATTGTAAAGTTATTGATAACTTGAAGATAAACATTGATGCGAGTGATGTGTTGGGCTATGCACAGATGGTGTAAAGGCAATGGTATTCAATAAGAATGACTCACTCCACATATTCAAGCTGTTGCACTGGAAACAGGATTCCACTGTTTCACACATGCTGGAAGTCCTTACCACTAGGGACTTTTTTATTTAAGAGAAGAATCTAAATAAAACATAGATTATCAAACACACTAAGGAAAAATAAAACTCAATTCCCCAGTTTTTTTTCTCAGCTTCGCAGAAATATCAGCATTGCTTACCAACAATTACTGCTTTCTGTTTTAACTTGGAGAAAAATATATGCCTTTAACTTACAAATACAAAATTTGAATTGGCTTTGCAACCTCACATGCAGAAGATATGTCTTTGAATGAGCTTATCATTTCAAAGTAAACAAATTTCCATGACCCTACATAAAATAATAATGAGCATGATCATTAAACATGTGAATCCATGTGGTGTCATGACTATAGTGAGTAGGTTAATCTGAATGACTTTATAAAACTCTATTCAAAGGAAGTCCACTAAAATAATCTAAAACTTTCAAATAGTTATTTGATATGAATATCTCCATACATAATATGCCAGGAGAATAATTTTGGTGAATGAGTAAGCACTACATTTCTGATGACTTGGTGAATACTACCAAATATCAAATATGCTTGACACCTACCTATTTAAATAAATTCTGCAAATGAGTTCTTCCAAATGTATGTTAGGCTAATTGAGGAATTTTAAGGAATTACGATCTGTGAAGTAGCTCAAATAGTGTCAATTTTAGGTTATATGGAAGGGTTATTTAGGAGTTTACACATATGGTCAGTTTTCAGAAATGTGTCCAGATACTTCAAATGTGATATTCTCTCTTTGTGATTAGAGAATTCATGATATAATTATTAACTAAATCTTAATAATACTGCTCAAGTAACTCTATGGCTGTAAATATTTATCTGTGGGTCCTCTCAAAGCATGATAGAGAACAATAGTACTTATAACAACATTAATATAACAATAATAATAACAATAATATAACAAAATCATAATTACTTCTTTCTTTATACTTTTGCTTCACAAGTACTTATGTTTTTCCTATATTAATGGTATAATAGTTGTAATTCCATCATAGATTGTAGCAAACTTATTAACAGGTTAAAGAACCTGCTCCATTGAGAATACTGAACTTGCAGTTCTGAAATGTATAATGTGATTTTAATATTGTTTTCCATGCTTTCTATTTGCAATTTCAGGATCACTTTTCAACTGTTCTCTTTCAACCACTCTGCATATGTTTACATGTGTATCTTGTGCATCATTTCACACAGAACCTGAATTTTTATTCTGGATCAAATTTTAGTAATTTTCTTCAATTATTAATATATCATACATCTCACTCTTTTCCTCATTGTCATGTAATTTTATTGCATCTTGGTTTCTTTGTTTCATTTGCCTTTAACTTTACTATTAAATGCTTGGTTTCTTTTTTAGTAATCTTAAATTACAAGGTTTTGCATTCAAAATTTTCAACTGTTAATTTAAAAACTCATATATATTTATTTTCTAAGATATTGGCTTGTAAAATATTGCTGTTCTTGTGATCTCATGGCATCCCATAGTCTCAGGATACTAATGTCATATGCTCCTCTTCCCATTATTCGCCATTCAAATACATAATTCTAACATACAAAAAAACTTTCTACTCTTGGCCACATATCTATCTTCTGAAAGTGCTTCATCTCTTGCCACAATAATGAGCATATAGAAAGAAATGGCAATGCCAACTGCTACTATTTCTCACCTCTCTGGGCTCTAGGTTCTTTCCCAAGTCTGTCCATGTTCTGTCTTTATCTTAGTTCTCATTCTTCCCAATCTGTTTTCTTTTTTTAAAATAGTTAATGGGTTTGCTAAAATGTATTTCATTGATTTTTATACTCAATTCAACACTCACTGAAGAAGCTTGGTAATGTCATTTCATTTGACTACCTCATTGCTATATTAACCCATATTTTCCTTAAGTTTTTTGTTTATTAATTCTGGGTCCTAGTGTTGACAACACCAGTAAGGTCCTTAGTGCACACAGCCAACCTGAGAACAATTTGAGAAGGTAGTCACTAAGGAACTTTCATGGAGATAAAATAACAGGTGAAATCTTGTTAAACGTAGATTTCCACAGGGACAAAGAAAATCCAGCATTCTCTCTCTTCCTCATGTTCACTCTCCAACTGTATGTAGCTCCCCACATTCTCTAACATGCTAAGTGTGTCCTATTTCTGTATATTTTTTTATATTTTTTTGCTAGTCCTGGGGCTTGGACTAAGGGCCTGAGCCCTGTCCCTGGCTTCTTTTTTGCTCAAAGCTAGCACTCTACCACTTGAGCCACAGATCACTTCTAGCTTTTTCTATATATGTGGTGATGAGGAATCAAACACAGGGCTTCATGTACATGATGCAAGAACTCTACCACTAGGCATATTACCAGCCCCTACTTCTGTATTTTTATGCATATGATTTCCACTTTTTGGATTCTCTTCTGCTTCAGTGTTCACTGTGCAATGTGTGTGTGTGTGTGTGTGTGTGTGTGTGTGTGTGTGTGCTTATTTACTCCGCTCACAGGCAGCTCAAGCAGTCTGCATTCTCTGCTTTCTAGTTACTCTGCCTTGCTAGTTACTACTGCTCCTGCTCAATCCATAGAATCATCTTGTACTCTGTGAAATACCCTCAAATGTTATATGCATAACATCTTATTCTAATCATTTATTTAAATATGCTTCTTTTCCAGTTCACTGGCAGTTGGCATACAAGCTCTGGCTAATATGAATGCCCTATACTTGCTCATGATGTGATACACAGAGAACCCTAATACACTGTTGGAAGGAATGTAAACTTGTCAAACAACTTTGGAAAAAATTAAACATATAACTTGTCACCCAGCAATTCAACTTCTGAGCATTTATCCAGAAGCTTACAAACCAGAAGAACAACGTTTATTGAAGCACTATTCACCATAATAAAGGTATGAAATCACCCCAGATGCCACTCAGTGAACAAGTGGATCAAGAAGTATACACATGGAACTTTACTCATCACTTTAAAAAAGTGTTACTGTATCATTTGTAAAGAAATGCAAAGATGTGGGGGGAAAAAAACACCTATGTTAGGTGAAATAGGTCAGGCCAAGAAAGACATGTGTACATAATTCCCCTTAATATATGGAAGCTAGATTTAGCTTATAAACTTAAAAGTAAATATTTTTGGTGGTATGCAAGCATAAACAAATATGGTAGATTCAAGTGAGAGCTCAAATAGTATTATTCCTCAGAAAGGTTAAAGTCAAAGTTGAACAAAATAAACAACAAGAAGCAAATGCTTGAAAGGGATAAAGTGGGGTCAAGGATAAAAGGGTAGATGAATGAAAAATTGAGAGTGAGTGCAGTTAAGAATTCAATGTGGGTCATCTACCCAACAGATTGCAAGCAAGACCACACTAAAGCCACCAGCACAACTATGTTCATCACAGAACAATTTGTCATCACTAAATTTGTCATCACTAAAATATATACCTAGATGCCCTTCAGTAGATGAGTGGATCAAGGAAATGTGGTACATATACACAATGGAATTCTATGCCTCCATCAGAAGGAATGACACTGCCCCATTTGTGAGGAAATGGAAGGAATTGGAAAAATTCATACTAAGTGAAGCGAGCCAGACCCAAAGAAATATGGAATCTATGGTTTCCCTCATAGAGAACAATTAGTACATGTCTATGATTGTCCTAGAAAAGATCATAATAGTTTAAGAGCTATGCCCATATGAACACATAAGATGATGCTAAGTGAAATGAACTTCAAGTTATAGAAACAAATGGTGCATCACTATGGTAGCTGTTTTCAACATGCCATGTGAAATTGCGTCCTTCTTTTTCATACTCCCTTCCCATGGTTTTACCCCTGATATCACTGCAACTGTTTTTAGAACTCTGGATATTGTACATATGTGTATTGGGACTAGGAAACGGAATGGGAATACCAAAATGGAGAGACAAAGGATAAAAAGACAAACCAATGCAACAGCAATACTTAAAAAACAATATGGTGTAAACCAAATGTACAACTCTTGGGGGGGAGAAGTAAATAGGGAGGGGGAGAGGGGAAGAGGAAGAGATAACAAGTTGGATAAGAAATGTACTTACTGAATTACATATGAAACTGTAACCGCTCTTTACTTCACTTTGACAATAAAGGAAAAAGAATTCAATGTGTATCCTACAAAGTTAAGAAGCATATGAGAAGGAGAGGGTTAGGGAGGGATGAGTCAGAATATTGAAAGGGGTGACATTGATCATCAAGATTCATTACATTCCTAAACTGTTATGTTAAATGGCAACTCCCTCGTACAACTATTTAAAGGTAATTTTTAACATTAAAAAGATCTTAATATTTTCTATGTTCAGGGGTGATATTTGTAATTACTAGCTGCCACAATGAGTGGAAATGGCCAGTGAGAATAGCTGTTCAACTGTTAGTCAGGAGCATCATTTCAGTGACTCTTAGCCCTTCAAAGACAGCCTTATTTTCATCACATGACTTCTTTCTTTATTGTGTTGATCTTTGTAGACCTGATGAAAAATAATAAGCAAATTTTGTATTGTTTAATATATAATTTTTCAAAACCTAATATATTTAAATATCTCTAGTCTACATGCTTACTTGTCGTTTACACCATGTCAAACTCAATGAAATCTTACCAGATCTTCATATTATCATATCTTCCAAATTACTTTTGAAAGCATTTTTTACCTTCTAAAGGGAGGATTTTGACACTCCCCAGGTAATTCTCTATCATATAAAGTGCTTTTATATTGCCTCTGACAAACCAGCTGGATCACTGAGAATAGTGAAACTATAAGCCTTTTATTGAAGATTATTTGTGCAGCAGCCAAAACTATCTTAACCCTTGACAATGTTAAATAAAACCCACTCACTGAGAATTTATGTTCCACACTATGCAAAGCAAGAAATCAATCAATAAGTTTAGGGGTATGCATGAATGCAGTCAGGAAATAATTCCATTGGCCCAAGACAGTGTCTCTTTGTGGTTTTCTGGATTTAAGAATGTTCCTTTTCTTCCAAAGACACATGCTAACCGAGGTTAAGTTGAAACTAAAGTGATATTTTCCATGATCCCCAAAGAAATATACACATATACAGATAAACATTTTACTCATCATTTTGTCACACCTTTTAGAATTCCCTCATGTAAGACCACACGTTTCCTGAAATTCTAGTGAATCTTTAGGAAGTATTTACAACAATTCAGTGCCCCCATAGAATAAAAGAGAGCATTTAATGTGGCAGACCATGATGGAGGGGTGGCAATAAAAGAGAAAGCACAGCTTGAAGTACAGTATAACCAAGTGACTTACACCTCCCTGCTGAAGGCAGCAGACTTGCAGTTAAGGAACTGCTAATCTGTTCTACTGTTTTTTAATCAGATGTTGGCATTATCTGCCACTAATTGCTTTTTCATTTCCACTTGTAATTATTCCATTGCATGTTTGTAGTGAGAAGCTGAAAATGAGGCAGATCACTGAGAAAGAATTAATTGTTAATGAATAATCATCAGTAGGAAGCCAATTTCATTATCTTCAAAGAGGTAGCCCGAGATTAACCACTAGCTGGGGTGCTCCTACTTTCTGTGCATGACTGTAAAGTAATCACAAATAATCACGCCCTCCAACTTCATCAATTATTTTCTATTATGTGGATTGATACCCATTTTTGTCTTTGTTGTTTAATTATAATGGCAGTATTCATGCTGGGGAGTGCTAATTGGAAGGTGTTACATTCAGTGGGCTCTAGGCCTAATTATTAGAGCATCTTCTTCATTAGCACATGATCCTACAAGGGTTGCATGGTAGGAGTGACTCATCTTTCCCAGTTATAAGAATCTCATATAAGGAAACTCATGCACATCCTTATGCCAAATAACACAGAAAATCTTATTTTTGGTCAAAGTTGTGTAGCAACCAATGGAGACATTCTGTTTAAATAATTCTATTATTTAACCTAATATAAGCCTCTGAACACAAAGCCTGTATCCAGCCCTAGATGTTGCCCAGGACTGTTGATGAGCTTTTTGCTCCTGCTTTGTTTCTGCCATTTACCAATATTCAATTTTCAGAATAGCTTACTTGGGCTCCAGGATCATTACAACTCTTGGAGGAGCTTTGCCAGCTTTAAATAGACATATTATGAGATGAGTTTGAAAGTGAGGATGATAGAGTCCTGATGTCTATTGCCTCATTGGTTGAGTGATGTCATCCTACCCAGACATGGGGAGACAATAAGCATCTACTCTTACTTCAGATTTGTGTGAGTCAGTGTAGATTCTCAAGATGCCTAAGTATTGGTTCACCAAGGCTCTCAACAATGCAGTAAAATTTCCTGCTAACTGACCTGCTGTGTCCCCTGGAAGTCTTCTTGTAGCACAAAACTCCTTATCTTGCATACAAAGGTACATCCATATGTCTTCCATTTCTATGGTGTTCTGCAGTTCCTTGATTAGGGTGACTGAACAGATTTGTTGCTGATCTGAAAAGGGTTTCCTGTAGTTTTAAAAAAATTTCTCCCAGGCATCTAAGGACTCTATTTCTGGCAAAACTACAGATAAAGGAAGGCATGTGGCAATATCAAGCTTGATGGATTTCAGAAACAGATCCAGGAGAACAAATTGAAAATGGATAGAAATATTGGAAAAGAAATAGAAATGTGCACTTGGGTCCTTCTTTACCAAGAATGTTGACTGTGTGAGTTACCATATATTATTAAACAGCATGGAGCCTAAGTTCCCTCATTAGATTGTTATAAAGAGTAATTAGATATATGGCTCTCTATATAAAGGCTAAATATTAGGCCTGCCACAGGTTGTTTGCTGGAAATGAATTGGAACCTTCTAAGAAATATGTAACATCAACTGGTGCAAACCCTGTAAAGTTGCTGACTGTGGAGTAGTTATACCTCACCTACACAGTGAGTCAGCTCCTCTCTCCTGATGTAGGTGCCACCTGTAGATATAGCTTATGTGGTTATCAAGAATAGGGAAGAGAGATGAGGCAGAGACTTACTGGCTATCATATTTCCATATTCCTGAATTCAGTCACTTGCTTCCAATGGAGTAGCTGAGATGGGTGCTCTTCTCTATGCTCAGGAAGAGGATGTATCTAGGAAATAGTATTGTGACAGCTGCAGGGTAGAGGGTACAGTAATCATGAGACTTGATTTAGCAAGAGTTTTCAGAGAATGTATAGAGATGATTGGGAGAAAGGACAAGACTAGAATGCCCCTTAGGGGAATATCAAAGAAGAAAGAAACTATTGAAGCATAAACACAGGGTAGATGCTAAGTAGAAACTGTCAGTCGAAAAAGATAAAATTTCCAGACTGACAAGTAATGCATGGAGACACATTGCAATGTATGAGGAAGATTGAATTTGGATGATGAGAACAGAGAAAGCATTGCAAGTACTATGCTATTATAAATAGACCAGGTTATAGCTGAAAGTCGAATTATCCTCAGGAAAAATACAGCATGGAGAAGAGGAAACCACACCTACAACAGACCTACAGGTTTAATGTCCAACCTGAAAGAAGATTCAAACATCTCCTAAGACCTACTGATAGTCACCAATCTGTGTTTCAGTTTGCTTCTTGATGTTTTCTGTTAATGTTATGTTGTAGTGATGATGAAATTTGACCATAGCATTGCAATGGTCATTTCCCAGCCCACTTTTTCCTTTTTTATTTTATTTTTATCTTTTGTACAAAGGAGTTGCTATTCAACAAAGGAGTATATGAATAGATGAATTTTGATCAATTGTACTCCTGTTATCATCCACCCCCATCCCTCCCAACCCCACCTCTTTCCTCAATTCTCTAAATTTTATAGACTGAATTCAGTGTTATAACTGTATCCCCTTTCTCTCTCCATTCAGCTAACCCAATCCCCTTGATCTCCCCCAAACTGAGTACACATTTCCCATTGTTTATTTTGGTGGTCTGAGTTAGCCATTTTAAGGAATTACATCATTTGAGTTCTTCCTCAAATCTACAGTGTTAATACACTGTGTACACCTAGATTCCACCCCCAAAATGTATTGTGCATGTGTATACATATGTATGTATATTTATTTATAGATCAATTCTAGCTTCCACATATGAGAGAAAACATTCATCCTTTGTCTCTCTGGTCTTGACTTACTTCAAGTTTCTTTTTAGTTGTTTTGTAACACCTTATTTCTCATTAGAGTATATATATATATATATATATATACACACTCTAACATACTTCATCTTGGTGCAAGGTGGCAGCAACTAATATATTTATGTAATATAACATATAATATATGTTGTATATTATATATGCTATATTACATATGTAATAATATATAAAAACTAATTTATTATTGTCTGATATATATTTCATCATATGTAATATGTATTACTACAGAGAATAACTTGATTTATATTCAATTCTTGTAATTGAAAATAATAGTGATAGTCATTAGAGCTTGAGAATGATGGCATTTGTACAGTGATAAGATGGTGCATATTAGAATGGTTTCAGCTACTGCAACAAAATATATTTCAACTGGCCTACCATTTTTATATTAATATTTCCTTTTTTAAGAGACTGACAGCCTATTAAGTAAATATTTTTTTCCTAACAGCCTCTAGCAGTCTTCAAAGAAGGTTCAACCAGATCAGGATTTTGAATAACTTCATCAATTTCTTAAATACCTTTTTTCCTAAATTCCTAAGGGATCTTTTGATGCTAGTTACACCAGTGAGTTAGTAAGTGATTCATGACTTCAACCTGTTATTGTTAAAATACATTTCCCACTGGAAATCTTTGCAGATGGCTTTGCTGGGAAGAAGAAAGCCTGTTTATTGGTTAAGGAAGATCATTTCTATGCATTTAGTGTATGAAGAGAAACAATCTAGATTTCTCGTTTGATATTAGATTCTTACAATGGTATAAAGTGCCCAAGAATTTAGTATGAATGATACATGATCAAACAAAGGAATTTTATTTGTAAGACAAAAGGGATTATTGGTGACTGAGCGGTGTATGCAAGTTTTATAATTATTATTACATGCTGGCTGGTACTTGTTTTGCTGCAAGCTTCTTTTTCATTTCTCTCCTAAAACATTCAGAGAAAACATAGCACATTCAGATACATGATCTTTTGTTACGCTCTGATGACTAAATAGCCTATATTCCCTTTGTTTCCATATATTCAGTGCTTACCTAAAGAGTCTGTTTTCCTGAGCACAGAATTATTTAGGTCATTGGATATTTTTTTTCTTCTCAAAAAATAACTGAATGTAGGAAAATAAATTGTTTATGTTGTCTATTTCACAGGGATAGAAGCAGAGAAGATTAAACCCCTAAGTTATTTCACAAAAGATCAAGTCCCCATACCTTTACTGTTTTGTGTGCTGTTGAGAGAAAAAAAAAGAGAGTCCCCAGTCATAAGCCTACTTTTCTGCCTCTCTGGCTGGTCTGATTTCAGAATCCATCTGCATCTATGAGATTTAGAAGGCAAGAATTTCTTCCTGAATCAGGTGTGGTTGATTCTTATATGTAAGAATCTTATATGCTTACATATAAATCATATATTTTTATACCACTTCTCAAATTATGGAAAACATGTTAATAGACACACCCCATCTCATACACATGACATGATTGAAATCTGTTAGATTTTTATGAATGAGTACCTGTAGGCCTTGCAATAGGGCAAAATTTGGAATTACTAGAGAACTGAGGGATGTGTTAAGCTTTGCATTCATGTATGTTCTCTAAGGGAGAAAGAGGTACACATACCAATGGGCCATGTTTAAATCATGGTAATATGGTGCAATGATACTTTCTGTCTTTCTATTCAGAGGCAAACAGGTTAAAATTGCAAAAAGATGTATATAATTAAGCAAGGTATTGATTAATATTTTATAGTTAGTTTTTCCCATTGTCTCTCATTGTTCTATAGTATCTTGGCTTCTAAGTCAAACAGGATAAGAAAGAGTCTTAGAATTTATTTTACATTTTTCCCAAATGCTGTAAAGAATTACTCCCTAAGTCAAGTATGCTGCCTTCATGCCAAGTAAGCCCTAAACACATAGCACTGGTATTTGTGTCATGACAGCCATGCCCGGTGCCACATTGTGTTCAGCAGTGACTCAAGGTAACACCTAGTTTCAGTGTTCTGTTTTTGCTCTTTGTATTTTGTATATGAGGTAGCAAACATGGATATCTTTCTCATTAACAAATCAATTCCCTTGATAATGTATAAAAATTACTAATTGGACAGTTTAAGTTTCAAAAGCTCTTAGGTATATGAAAGTGTGCAAGCACAGTGGATCTAAAGTACATCCATCTCAACTACAAAATCAAAAAGAACTAAAAACTCAAAACATAATTCAGCTGCTGATAGTAACATCTTCATGGAGTTCTGGTACTATATTGTGGCTTTACCTAAGCTTCTAACTGTTTCCAATTAATGTGTGATGGTTTAAGAGAGTGGACATTTTAGATTTCATGGTTTGTGTGCTTTTATAGGCTTTTGAAAATGAATAAACATATGCTATTCTCACTACTAAAAAAGACATCCATTCACACATACCTTACACAATTATGGCTTGATTTTTCTAATATGTAAGTGAAAGGCATTTTGAAGAATTGTTTCTTTGTCACAAATTTTATTTTTGCCAAGGATTAAAAAACAATGGCTCTAGAGAGGATGAAGGCAACAAAGATTAGCCAATGGAAAAAAAAGATTAATTTTTAGAATAAGTATTCATCATTTCCTTCAATAATATGGACTTATATTAAAAGAATTGACAAAATATAAGAAAAATAGAATGACTTTTGAAGTCGTCTTATTAGATGATGAAGTTCTGGATAAGGATTTGTAAATAATTCCTAGGATTTTCCATTGTACTTTGAGATAACAAAATGTAGCCACTGATCTCAAGGTAAAGGGACATGGACACACCACAGGAAACCATTAGCATGAATATAAACAGATTATTACAAAATCTTCAAAGACATAGAAAAAAAAAGTCATGAGGAAGGTCAATATACACAATAGACTATTATTACTCATCCATTAGAATAATACGTCATTTGCAGAGAAGTGGACATAGAACAAATAATGTGAAGTGAGGTCAACTAAACTCAGAGAGACAAACAGCATATGTTTTCTCTCATATGTGGAAGTTAGATTTAAAATATAACTGGACATGATATCCTATACAGGACTGTCAGCGTTTACATGCAAACACAGGGAGGATACCCTTAGAGGAAGGACTCAAAGATACAACTCCTTTGAGTAGTTAAAATACTAGTTATTGAAACAAACTCCAGGAAGTGGAAACATGTTTTTTTTTTTGTTTTTGTTTTTTGTTTTTCCGGTGGTGGTGGTGGTTGTGGTGGTGGTGTTTGTTTTCGCTTTCAGGGTATTTTTTTTTTCTTTGTAGGGGGCAAAGGTGGAGTGCAGAAAGGACTGGAGGAAGTGTAAACAAATTAATCATGTTATTCAGTATACATTATGTGGAAAATGAACTATGTAACATGTGGGCAGGGATGGGAGGGGGAGAAAACAACTCCATCTAAGATTCACAAATATCACGGATGTCTTTTATCTTTAGAAGAAAGGAAGAGGACAAAGTGAGCCATTAAGTATCATTTTATAAGAGCAATTTTTGTTTCCAATATCCTTTATCCATTGCTGAGAATACATTTTTCAATAGATATAAGAAGGAAATAATTTAAAATAAGAACTTTGTAGTATTTAGTAGAATAAGAATTACATTCCAGGCTATAAGAAGCATTTACCACTGCACAAAGGTCATGTACACCAAAGTATTTTAACACCACGGCAAAGATAGATTTATCCTCTTCTCTTTTGCCATACCTCCTCTCTAGTATTTCCTAGCCATGATCATTTTTCCCGTCAGCTTTGCATTGCCTAAGTGACATGAGTAGGCATCTTAATTCTTACCACTTTGGTGTCTTACAAGTTCCTGAGCATTGTACAAGTATTTGCTGAATCCCACTGCACTCTGTCAATTGGTCCTTATATTGATTCACCTCTCACCTTTGGTAAGGCTTCATGTTGAAACAAGTGTGATTTACCTTCAGCACAAACCAGTGAGATGAACCTAGACTATAACCCTGTCTTCTGTCATCCCAAGGATAAAATCCAGAACCCTTGGGATAGTTTATCTAGTCCAACTTGACCTGGAATATCTTGACCTCTAGATTCTCCTCCTGTCAACACCTATTTATTCTATCCTAACCTCACATGGATCTATAGTTTTTGCTAAAAATGTGCTGACTTGCACAGACATCTCAGCCCTAGAGAAATTCAACTCTTTTAGCACTCTACTCAAAATTAGTATTCTTTTTTTGTTGGCTTTTTAATTTGAATGAGTTCCAAATTACTATGTAGTCTGATAGAAACACTATTAATGGCACAGAGCATCTTAATAAAAACAATTCAGAGCATCCTCTTTGTAGTGCTCTAATGCCTAGCTGTTTCCAAAATATCAGTAAGGTGCTTCTCTTCCATCACAATCGTCTAATGGTATTAGAACCCTGGCTCTGTGGTATTTTCTCCATGGTGACTAACTTCAGATTCAAGGACTTGATAGACAGTTCTTGACCTTTAATGAATCCTTTTACATGTAACAAATTAGTAAAGCTTGAGAAAACAACCGGCCACTAATAAGTAAAAAATAAATCACTGGATTTGGTTCAAAACAGATACAAAAAAAATGTGATGAATTTTATTTTCTTGAATATGACACTAAGATTTATTACTGGATCCAAGACTTTGGAGGGAATTTTGTTCTATGTGATTGTGTGTAGTTTTATTATTTTTTAGGCAATGTTGCCATATATATCCCAGACTAGTCTCAAACTCATGATCACCTTACCTCAGACTCCAGAGTGCTACTTTACAGGTTTGTGCCATTGAGTCCAGCTTGGAACCTAGTCTTTTATTTCTTTATGTTATTGTAGTTAATTGTATTGATAGCTTTAATTCTTCCTTTTCTCATATCTATATCTTTTGCTAAATATTTTACAATTTTCTTAGGAGATAAAATACTTTCTTTGTATCATAACTGAAGGTTCAGGTTTCAGCCAATGTGCTACAGTTAATGGGATGCAACATACTTGAAGGAGTTCTGAGCTTGGATGTCTTTTCCTGTGTTTCAGCATTGCCATGGATTTGCAGAACCAGCATAGCCCAGTCCCAGGAGTAAGTGGAGACACATGCGGCAGACCCAGCAGATCCAGCTGAGCGAAGCCTGGATTCGTTTACCTCCAGATGATACTCAAATACATGAGTGAATCCAGATGTCCTTCACAGACACATAATGTACTAATATTTGACACTGAATATCTCCAAGATGAGGGAGATATTTATTGAAGAGTTAACAATTAAGACACAGCCCTTGTTTCATTTATGAAAAATAAATAAATAACCACACAAAAATAGCCCAACTCCCATATATCTAACCCTTGGTAGTACTTTATGGAGCTTTCATAATTGCATAGGAATCTCAATAATTTTTCTCAATATTTAAAAAATTATCGGGCTGGGGATATGGCCTAGTGGCAAGAGTGCCTGCCTCATATATATGAGGCCCTGGGTTTGATTCCCCAGCACCACATATACAGAAAATGGCCAGAAGTGGCGCTGTGGCTTAAGTGGCAGAGTGCTAGCTTTGAGCAAAAAGAAGCCAGGGACAGTGCTCAGGCCCTGAGTCCAAGCCCCAGGACTGGCAAAATAAATAAATAAATAAATAAATAAATAAATAAACAATTATCTTTAGATGTACCTACAGCTACAATCGCATACTTCCACATCAGAATGATTAGTTACTACCCTAAAATTGCTTACTCATCTTTCTTGTCCCCTTCAAACTTTCCAGGGATAATTTTCACATCCTTTACCAATCCCTTGATATGTGTGGTGGTTACCCACTTTTAATAATAAGCTATTTTGATGGTAAAGACAAGGATTCATCAATGAATAATGCCCTGTTTAAGTGCTGAAGGGAAAAATACTGTTTCTAATTCAACATAAGCATTAGCATTTTAGCACAGTTTATGTTCTAAAGTAAATTGAAAGAGGAATTACTTTTCTTTTGTGTTCACCTTCGTCTGTTCTTCTTAGACAATAAATATCCTTATCTTTTTCCTTATCAAACACTATTCTAAAATGTGGATCTAAAAGTAGATGAAGAATTATGAGTAGTATTGCTTATCTTCAGGAGAAACTGTGTATGAGTATTCCTTGATTTGTTCACTTATTCAATAATGCTGAGTGGACACTGCCTAATACAGTTAGAAGTGTCAGGGACAATATGGTGACTAAAATAAGCCTGATATCTTTCTTCTCAGAGTTCATAGTGTCTAGGTGGGGCAAGTAGGAAGAGAGTCTAGACACTGAACAAGAACAGTGTAAATGAAAAGACTGTGGTGGGGAGAATTGCTCATCTGTTGCTAGAGTCAAGGGACTCTCAAAAGAAATGTTTACATCTGAAGAGTAAATTTTGCCTTATCCAAAGAGAAAATCATCCCTGAAAAAAGAACTATGTATATAGAGGTCCTGAAGAGGGACAGGTCATAGTCTGTCCAAGGATCTGGAGGAAGTCGGGGCACAGTAGAATGGAATGAAAAGGTGGGGGAGAGGGACATGATACATTGACTAGGGTTCCGACTATCATTATTGTCAAAATAGCAACATAGATCATCTGGATGCTTGTCATTAGAGATACACAGTCATCGCTAGTGTCACAAAATGAGTCTTTAATCAGGACCTCTGATCTGTGTTTTAACAGACTCATTATACAATTCTTATGCTGTGTAGACTTCAATAACCATGAAGTAAATGAATGAAGCTCCAAAGCTGAAGAAATTAACTCCACCAGTAGGCAAGGGGTATATTTATGTTGGAGGGCAATATGTGGCTAGAAGTCTCAAATACTTTTCCACATAGGACAGTCTACGACTGTTCAGCCAGCAGAAATTATTGATTTTTTTTTGTGGAAATGGGAGCATTGGGCTATGCAAAGCAGGCCTAAAATAATTTCATTAGCATAACTTAACTTGTTAAAGGATTTTCATTGTTATATTTATATAATGAATATATGATGTACTTTGATCAAGTTGCGTTCATATGTACTATTCTTTCTTAACCTCTTCTCACTGTCCTCCCACTTTTGATGAATTTTTAGCAGGGTATAATGCTCTTTTTATACATAAAAGTATATAATACACTTGTATACTAATTACCCCCTAGGTTACCCTCTTCTTTCTCTCCCCTTTCCTGTTGTTTCTTTATTTAATTTTATTGTCAAGGTAATGTACAGAAGGGTTCCAGTTACATACATACAAGGTAATAAGTACATTTCTTGTCACACTTGTTACCCCCTCCCTCATTTTTCTACTACCTTTCCTCCTCCCCAATCAACCCCCAGAGGTACAGTTAGTTTAGAACATACTGTCTTGTATCACTGTTGTATTAGTTTGCCTTTTATCCTTTGTCTCACCATTTTGATGTTCCCCCTTGCTGTCCCTAATTCAGATAAACATATATTCAATAACCCAGGGGGGAGAAAAATGCAAGAAAAAAAAGAAATAATTTCACATAATACCTTAAAAATGAACAGTTAAAAACCACTTGTTTCCATATTCACTGCAACATTGTTTACCCTAGCAAAAATATGGAACCAACCCAGATGCTCCTCCTCATTAGATGAATGGATCAGAAAAATGTAGTATATAGACACAGTGGAATTCTATGCTTCTATTAGAAAGAATGACATTGCTCTATTCATAAGGAAATGGAAAGACTTGGAAAAAATCATATTAAAAGTGAGCCAGACTCAAAGAAACATAGAGACTATATGATTTCCCTCCTTGGTAATAATTAGTATATGTATAGGATAGTCCTAGTAGAGGATCACAATAGCTCAATTGCTAAGTACATATGATCATATAAAATTAGGCTAAACAAAATGAAATCTTGTTGGATGAGAATGTCAAGACTGCATGTAAATGAAAGCATGTCATATTTGTCTTATCTCATTCAACATAATGAGCCCATTTCCATTCATTTTCCTGCAAATGTCATAATTTCATTTTTCTTTATTGCTCCATTGTCTATCTACATTGCATTTTCTTGATGCCTTTATTAGTTACTGGGCACCTAGGGCTATAGCTGGGCTATTGTGACTAGTGCTCATTTCAACAGGAGTGCACAAGTGTCTCTATTGTATTTTACCATTCAGTTTTGAGGCAATATATTCAATGTGAATATGCCAAAACAAATTTATACATATATATGTATTTATGAGCTAAATTTATACATACATAATATATATGTGTATATATACATATATGTGTATGTATATATATATATATATTTAGCTTGGGGCAATACTTTGTTATATAATTTGTTCAGAAAAACTTGGAATATATCTGTACGTCTTGGCACTCAGATGTCTGTAAAGGTTTGTGTTCTCAAGGACAATTACCCACTAACACTGGCCCTTACTGACTTTTATTCTTAGCACAAAACAGCTATGTTTATTCTCACAGTCAAGTTTATACTACTTATTTTTAATTTTATAACTGCAAATTTTAAATGTTAAAGAAATGAAATGTAATTGTTAAAAATAAACCACCATGTTATGAAAACAAAATACTAAAAACTGGTAAAAAAACCAAGATATCCAATAGTTAGTGAGTAAACAGTGCTGCACATACCTTAAAAAATGAAATGTGAGCACTAAAAAGAAATGATCTGTAAGTACTATGTACTGATCAGAAGGAACCCAATGCAAATATTGCTGAGAACCCAGGCTGAAATACTATATATCCACCATCAATGAGTAAGAATATGAATTAATATATATGATATCATAGAAATGACATAACCATGAAGACAAAGAAGACCAGGGGAGAGAAGATAGTTTGGATGTATAAGATTTATAGGACCCAGATAGGACATGATGTAATACCACAATAAGGGATTTTCTTCTTAGACATTTGTCTAATTCCCAGAATATATAGCATCATGAGAGACGCTTTGATAGAGCATGGTGAGTCAAAGCACTTTTACTGTAACAAATGTTTTAGTCTGGTGGAGGATAGCGATAGTGTTGGGAAAACTATGCATGTGTTGCAGGCAAAGAGAACAGACCCTGCATTTTTGAATTTTCTAGTAATCTAAAATTAACTTTTAAAAGCCCAGTGTTTAAAAATCCGAGTTGTTTTTTTCTGTGAATAAGATTCCTTCCAGAGATGGACATTTACTCTTCTCATTTATTTGTAAACAATTTATATGATAAAACCGGCCTCAGAACAGATGAACAAGCAAACAATCAGGAGTAGCCACTGCTGTTTTTTTTTTGTTTGTTTGGGTTTTTTTTTGGTGGGTCAAAGATCATCTTTATATAACTTTGAGTGCTTGTTTGATGTACTCCAAAATTCTCTCTGCATAAGTGTCTCTATTTCCAACCACAACTATTTGAACAATCTACTCATCAGATATTCTAGATGACCTGCCACATGTGTTACAAAGATGTGTGTGCACATCTGATATTGTTCAGTACACCCCAGTAGTAAACAAGTAGATGCGCAGAGGACACCTGCAATGCTATATGTAAAGTTCCCAGGCACATTGTACTTAGCATTACAAATTGGCTGTCTAACAGAATTAGGAAGAGAAAACACATATCAGATCCATGATGCATTGTGAATAATTGACCAGCCACACAGGTGCATAAGATTTCAAATGAAGTTTGTTTTGTTTTCTTTGTGGAGAATATTGACAATTAAAGGTTTGGAAGAAATGTTCCAGGAAGCTTGACCTACTTCTGATTTTTTAAAAAGTATTATGCATAACATAATTTATCATATAGAAAATAGTTTTCTAATCTCCTTATAATTTTTGTGGTTATGGTATCTCATTTGCTTGCTAAATTGAATGTTATTTGCTATTTATTCTGATAGTCATTTTTATGCTTTAGGCAACATTGACTTTGTTATCTTTTGAGGGGAACACAATGTTGCCAGAGTATGGTACCCCAGTCTTGCACCATTAAAGCACTCTGCACTTATACTTTGTAGCTTTTGTAATGATATAAGAAATAGCTTAGTCCTTACATTTCCTTATGAATGAGGCAATGTCATTCTTTCTGATAGAGGCATAAAATTCCATTGTGTATATGTACCACATTTTCTTGATCCATTCATCTACTGAGGGGCATCTGGGTTGGTTCCATATTCTAGCTATGACAAATTGTGCTGCGATGAACATTGTTGTGCCTGGTGGCTTTAGTGTATTCTTGTTTGCGGTCTTTTGGGTAGATGCCTAAAAGTGGGGTTGCTGGGTCATAGGGTAGCTCTATGTTTAGCCTTCTGAGGTATCTCCACACTGCTTTCCAGAGTGGCTGAACCAGTTTACATTCCCACCAACAATGAAGTAGGGTTCCCTTTTGGCCACATCCCATCCAACATTTGTTAATGTTAGTTTTCTTGATATAGGACATTCTTACTGGGGTGAGGTGGAATCTCAGTGTTGTTTTGATTTGCATTTCTTTTATGGCCAGTGACATAGGGCACTTTTTCATATGTCTCTTAGCCATTCTCATTTCCTCATCAGAGAAGTCTCTTTTTTTAAGTCTTTAGCCCACTTGTTGAGGGGACTGTTGGTTCTTTGCAGTTTTGTTTTGGAGCATTTTAACTTTTTAGTTCTGCATATATTTTAGATATGTGGCCTTTGTCGGTTGTATGGCCAGTAAAGATCTTTTCCCACTCTGTGGGCTTTCTGTTTATCTTGCTAGCTATGTCCTTTGCCCTGCAGAAGCTCTGCAGATTGATGCAGTCCCATTTGTCCATCCTTTCTTTGATTTGTAGCATTTCTGGGTCTTTGTTAAGGAAGTTCAGTCCTGTGCCAAGGATTCTAAGTGTTTCTCCTACTCCTTCCTTTAGTGTTTTCAGGGTATCTGTTTTAATTTCGAAGTCTTTGATCCACTTGGAATTGATTTTGGTGCAGGGTGATATATAAGGATCTAGTTTTAGTTTGTTGCATGTGTTGAACCAGTTTTGCCAGCACCATTTGTTAAAGAGGCTATCTTTCTTCCATACTATTGTTTTAGCTCCTTTATCAAAGATTAAGTAGGCGTAGTTCTGTGGGTTCATTTCTGGGTCTTCAATTCTGTTCCATTGGTCTTCAGGCCTGTTCCGGTGCCAATACCAAGCTGTTTTTATTACTATAGCTTTATAATACAGCTTGAAGTTGGGTATTGTAATTCCTCCAGCACTGTTCTTTCTGCTTAGGATTGTTTTTGCTATTCTGGGTCTTTTATTGGTTTAGGCTAGTCAAAGCAGAGGATCACAAGAGCCCAATAGCTAAACCCTTATGAACACATAAGATGATGCTAAGTGAAATGAACTCCATGTTATGGAAACAATTGTTATATCACTGTTGTAATTACTTTCAACATGCCATGTGAAACTGTAGCATCTATTATTGATGATTGTCTTGTATCCCCTTCCTGTGGTTGTACCTGCACTATCTCTGTATCTTATCTGAGTTCATTGGAAACCGTGTATACTGGTATTAGAACTAGGAAAGTGAAAGGGAATACCAAAATCAAGCTACACAGGGTAAAAAGACAAACGACTACAAAAGCAATATTTGCAAAACTGTTTGGTGCAAATCAACTGAACAACTCATGGGGGGAAAGGAAAAGGGGGAGGGGAGAGGGGGGAATGAGGGAGGAGGTAACAAACAGTATGAGAAATGTATCCAATGCCTAACGTATAAAAATGTATCCTCTTTGTACATCAGTTTGACAATAAAAATTTAAAAAAATAAAAAAAGAAATAGCTTAGTAGTGCTTAATTGCATGTTTATCACTGCTTCTAACTTAAAAACTATGTATAGTTGAGGCTCATGGCAAATCCCAAATCAAATTTGTCCCAACCACAAAGTAGAAAGTCAGCATTTTTTAAATTAATGAATGGATACACAAAGGCATTCCTTGTTCTTTTGCTTTTCTAAGGCTGTTGTGGGTTAAGTGGGTCACAAACAAATAGCGGACAGGAGCAGGTAACAAGCTCTTCTCCTTTACCTCAGCCTCTACTCAATCCCACCCACTTTGTGAGTGTCAGAGGGACTTTCTCTGTGCAGTTGTACAGATGGGAACAGAACTGCTCAGAGATTAGCAAAGTTTTTCCCACACTGCCAAAAAAGAAAAGTCATTGCTTTCACACGTGGTCAAGGTCACCTTCACACCACTATTCATGTCTCACACACTCAGACTCTTTTGCAGAAAAAATTTATTTTGGACAACTATCCTATTTTGAGATCATCCTTTACCTTTTGATGTTGACCTTCCAAAGGAGAGTTGAGACTTCACACAATTCTCTTTAGTGCCACTGTCAGAGAAGACAAGTGATGACAGGAATGCAATTCCATGTGACTCATATTTTATGGTTGTTTCATCCTAATTATATTCTTGTAGATGAATTCTCACACACGCTACATCTATAAAAAGTAAGCCATTGGAAACACAGATTATATGAAGAGGTTCTGAGGTGGGCATGCAGCAGCAGATGTGCAGACATTGACATAGTAGATGATCATCGACACAAATGAAAATTAACCACTGTTTAAGGAGATGCACATTAAAATCTTATCATCATCATCATAAACAACACTAGAGATGACAGTGATCCAATCCAGTGATGGGATGTTGCTTCAAAAGTATCTATAGATTCAAACTTAGAGAAAGAAAATTCCTACTAAGGATGCAAGTACAACATGGTAACAAACAGTACAAGAAATGTATCCAATGCCTAACATATGAAACTGTAACTGCTCTGTATATCAGTCTGACAATACAAATTAAAAAAAATCTCACAACATGGAATAATAAAGAAAATTCTGTGGTAATATTAGGATTTGGTGATTCAAACGTTAAACTAGATATGTCTAGTTCTAATTTTTAAAGCCAATCATCATTTATGTAGGTACTAATCCTACAGGAACTGTAGGAGACTTTGCAGCTTTCCAGCCTCCTCCATTGTCTAGCAGTCCCTGTTCCTCAAGACCCTCACATCAACGTCTTCTTTACACATATTCTTATCTTTTAAGTTGACTTGAAGGATAACTGTGTCAGGCAGCTTTCTCTGATAAATAGCTGTCATAAGGGGTTATCAGTATTCTGTTAGCTTTATGCATTGTATTTTAGGAATTGTATTGTAGCCTTTCAACTTCCTTGCTAGTCCATGAGCTTGAAGGTGAAATTTCTCTGGACTTCTCATTCTTCAGAGACTATTATTGTACCCAGCACATGGCACACAGAAAGTACATAACTTCAAGAGATTTTTCCAGAGTCTCATCTCTCAATTTCCTTCTTTTTTTTTCTTCTGAATTTCACTTTGAGACCCCTTCCAGACTTAACCCTGTTACAAATCTTCCCACCAAGTTCAAAGTTGTTTCTTTTCTGATACACAGTATTCTACTTAGCATCTGAAAGGCTTGAGCCCACTGTGTCAGACATTCTATGTTATCTCTTAAGATAAGGTGTGATTCTGCCACACATCCTCTATGAAAGGCTTCAAACTCTTTGAGAGCAGAGATATTATTTTCTATATTTCAGTGCTTGTAGATGTAGCATATTTCAAAGTGATTGTCAGATTCAGAAGACTGTTAACATTGATCAATTTTACTTTGCTCTTGAGTTATCATAAGCCTCTGGAACATAGTTGATAGTACACACACACACACACACACACACACACACACACACATTGAATATAGATGAACAGTCAGTCTAATAATTCTTCATAAAAGGTTGAGTCATTTGGCAGAAACATTCCACAGATGAATTTTTTGACTATAAAAAAGTAGAAATCATGTGCACTCCTGGGATTCAACTAGAAAATTAACTGAATTATTGGTACATGCATATCCTGTACAATACTCATTTCACTTTATTGTAGGCATAATTCATATAGCATGCATAGAAAGACCAGAATGACCTTAACTTGGAAATACTTAGTCATTAATTATGGAGACTAGTTGTGTCATTTCCCTCACAGCCACATGTTCCTATCCGATTGTTTTGATTAAGTAAGTGCAATGTGCCCCCTCTTTTTTTTTTTTTTTTTGCCAATCCTGGGCCTTGGCCTCAGGGCCTAAGCACTATCCCTGGCTTCTTTTTGCTTAAGGCTAGCACTCTACCATTTGAGCCACAGTGCCACTTCTGGCACTTCTGGCTGAGGAATCGAACCCAGGGCTTCATGTATTTGAGGCAAGCACCCTTGCCACTAGGCCATATTCCCAGCCCTGTGCCTCCTCTTTTAGTATCATTTATAAAAATATAACAATTGACCTAATCATGGAGGTCCTAGTTAAAGAAGAATGTTTTGTGTTCATGTAGCCAAATGTGTTGGGAATGAGTTACATAAAAGCTAATAGCACACTGATCTGTGTTTCTCTTTTTGCTTTGGAGCTTCACTTGGCAAGATCCTTCCTCCATTCTTCTCTTCTTCCCTAGTATCTACTGTCAGTTCTTCCATTCAAACGTTAGTAGGACTTGCTAAAGATACAATGAGGAAGCAGTTAGAAATACTTCTAGTTTAATGGAAAGTGCCTTTTTTGAGTTTTATGATTAAATTCTGATGGAAATTGCTCGTTTGAGGTTTACTATTAAATTCTGATAGCTACAAGTATAACAAATAAGAACAGAATGATAAGTGCTTAACCGAACACATCCTAGCTTGTGGAAAGATGACAGAATTAACTTTGAATCATGAAGAAATATTAGAAATAAGGAAGAAAATAAAAAGAAGGGGAGATTCCAGGCAGAAAAAGACAAGTCCTGATAGCCCCCCAGCAAATATAGGCGATTCTTAACATATGATGTCTTAGTTTTCTGAATGTATTTTACTATACCATGATGAAGCAATACACATTTTTCAGAATTTTAATTTTGTCATTACCTAGACTACAGATAAGTTGTATTGCCTCTCTCCTGGTAATGGACAGTGGCAATGAGCCAAAGCTCCCAGGGTACCACAGTATCAAAGTCACAGCAAAACTCTGAAGTGTGGCTCTACAATGTCTTGATGTACTCTGATGATCAGTAAGTTAGGTGTTCTAAATGCATTTGCAGCTTACAATGGATTCCATGGGAAATAACACTATTGAAAGTTGTAAATGGCCATTTCTCCTCAGCCTTTCCTTATATGCACATCTATTAGGGAGAATAACAACTCATTTCTATCGAATTAGTAGGCTGGTTTACAGAAGTATTTGACTTATTAAATAAGTACCATACAGTATATATAGTAATATAAAATTGTATATCACATTAATCTTTATTAAAGCATGTGTATTCTTCCTTGAATTCAGATGAAAAACCACCATGTTGAACCCTAATCATAGGAGTAAATCAGAATCTCTTTTTCCTCACAGGATGGGGATGAAGTTCTTTAAAAAATTATAGTAAAACAATGTCTTCTGTAACTGTTACCTCTTTGTTTTAGTATTTTCAAAAAAAAGTAAAGAACAGGGGCTGGGGATATGGCCTAGTGGCAAGAGTGCTTGCCTCGTATACATGAAGCCCTAGGTTCGATTCCCCAGCACCACATATACAGAAAATGGCCAGAAGTGGCGCTGCGGCTCAAGTGGCAGAATGCTAGCCTTGAGCAAAAAGAAGCCAGGGACAGTGCTCAGGCCCTGAGTCCAAGGCCCAGGACTGGCAAAAAAAAAAAAAAAAAAGTAAAGAACAAAAAAAACCAATGACATGATCATTTTTAGGGCATGCTAAGTAGAAAACTAATTATTTGACTGGTTAGTGAGTGAAATATTTATTACCTTTTATCTTCAAAACATGCATTTTTAATTATTTTAATATTGGTGATTTTAATCAACTTTAAAATAGATATGTTTTAGAAATTTTTCATTACATAAATTATTATAGTGTAAGTATAATCTTTGAGAGTCATATTGAAGGTTATTAAAATGCAGAAACTCAGGGGGAAGTAGCTAGCACTACGGCTAAAGAAATGGATATCATTTTAGTTGACAAGATGATTGCAGTTGAAGATTATTATTTATTGTAATATTTCTGTAGTTGATGTTAAATTAATAAAGCATAATATTTTTCTATTGTTACTTGGTCTCTTGTTGGAAGAGTGAAAACTTTGTTTAAATTTAGCCTCATAGATATTCATAATACATAAGTACACATGCACACATATATACATGTAAGCTTATAATTATAGCTAATGCTAATAAAAAATCAGCCTATGGGATGAAAAGTTGCAATGACTGTTACATTGCCCTCTTTTTACCCATGAAACTCAACTACCACAATAGATTAAAATGTATCTAGTAGCTTGGGAGTAGAGTCTATGGGGTTCTTTAGGTATAGGATCATGTCATCTGTCGAAGAGAGAAAGTTTAACTTCGTCTTTTCCTATTCGGATCCTCTTTATGTTTTCTTCTTGCCTAATTGCTCTGGGTAGGAATTTTAGTACTATGTTGAAGAGGAGAAGAGAGCGGACATCCCTGTCTTGCTCTTGATTTTAAAGGAAATGGCTTTAGCTTTTTACAGTTTAGAATTATGCTTGCTGTTGGTTTGTCATAGACTAGCTTTATTATATTCAAGAATGTTCCCTGGAATCACAGTTTTTCCAGGGCTTTTATCATCAATGGGGGCTGGATTTTAATCAAATGCCTTTTCTGCATCTAGAGATATAACCATGTGATTCTTTACCCTGCTCCAGTTGATGTGGTGGATTACATTAATTGACTTGCATATATTGAACCAATTTTGCATCCCTGGGATGAATCCAGTTTGATCATGGTGTATGATTTTTTTTTTTTTTGATGACCTGTTGAAGTCGATTGGCCAGAATTTTGTTGAAATTTTTGCATCAATGTTCATCAGGGAAATCGGTCTATAGTTCTCTTTCTGTGATGAGTCCCTGCCTGGGTTTGGGATGAGGGTTATACTGGCATCATAGGATGTGTTTGGTAGCAAACTTCCTCTTTCAATTTCATTGAAGTTTGAGAAATATTGGCATGAGTTCTGTTTTGAAGGCCTTGTAGAATTCTTCTGTGAATCTGTCTGGACCTGGGCTTTTCTTGGATGGGAGATCTCTTACTGCCCTTTGTATTTCAATGCTGGATATGGGTCTGTTTAGAAGGTTTAAATCTTTATAGTTGAGTTTGGGGATATCAATTTTTGCTAGGAAATCATCCATTTCTTCCAGGTTCTTTAATTTGTTGGTGTAAAGGTTTGCAAAGTAGTCCCTTATTGTGTTCTGAATTCTGATTGTTTCTGTGGTCATGTTACCTGTTTTATCTCTGATCTTGTTTATTTGAGTGTACTGCCTTCATTTTTTGGTCAGATTTGCTAGGGGGTCTGTCTATCTTGTTAATTTTTTCAAAGAACCAACTCTTGGTTTTGTTCATTCTTTCGATGTTTTTTGTTTTGTTTTGTTTTTACTCTAAGTCCTTTAATTCTGATTAGACTTTAATTATTTGCTTCTGTCTATTGGGTTGGGGTTTGGCTTGTTCTCTTTCGAGGAGCTTGAGGTGTTTCCTTAAGTTGTTGTTGTTCCTTAAGTTGCTGTCCTTAAGTTGCTGTTTCTCCAGTTTGTTGATGTAGGCACTCAGAGACATAAATTTTTCTCTGAGTACTGCCTTTGCTGTGTCCCAAAGGAGCTGGTACTTTATGTGCCCATCTTGGTTGAATTCCATAAACATTTGAATTTCTGTTCTAATTTCTTCAATGACATACTGATGGTTCAGCAGTGTTTTGTTTAGTCTCCATGAATTGTAGGATTTTCTGTGGTGGTTGTTTGAGTTGAGCTCTAGTTTTATTTCATTGTGGTCTGAAAGAATGCAGGGAATGATTTCGGTACTTATGAATTTGTACAGATTTTTTTCATGCCCTAAGATGTGATCTATTTTGGAGAATGTTCCATGTGCTGCTGAAAAAAAAATGGGTATTCTGGTGTTGCTGGGTGGAATATTCTGTAGTTCTCAGTTACGTCTACTTGGTCTATGCAGTTGTTTAGTTCTGTGGTTTCTTTGCTCAGTTTTTGGCATGTTGATCTGTCTAGAGGTGACAGTGGAGTGTTAAAGTCTCCAACTATCAATGTGTTTGAGTCTATGAGTGTCTTTAGAGTCAGTAGTGTTTATTTGATGAAGTTGGGTGCTCCTGTATTTGGGGTGTAGATATTTAGGATGGTTATAACCTCCTGTATGAGAGATCCCTTTATTAGTTTGTAGTAACCTTCTTTGACTCTTCTTACTGTTTTTAGTTTGAAGTCAATTTTATCTGATACTACGATTGCAACTCCTGCCTGCTTATGGGAGCCATTTACTTGGTAGATTTTATTCCATCCTTTCACTTTTAGAAGATGTTTGCTTTTGCTGGATAGATGTGTCCCTTGGAGGCAGCAGAAAGATGGATCTTGATTTTTGATCCAACTTATGAGCCTATGTCATTTAATTGGAGAATTAAGTCCACTAATGTTGAGAGTTAGGATTGAGAGATGATCCAAAACTTTGGCAAAGTAGCAGGATATAAAATAAACCCTCAAAAATCAATGGTCTTTCTATATGACAATGACCCGAAGACTTAGGCTGAAATCAGGAAGCAACTCCTTTAGCAATAGCCTCAAAAAACATAAAATATCTAGGAATAACCTTAACCAAAGAAGTGAAAGACCTCTATTATGAGAAATTTAAAACACAAAAAACAAAATTAAGGTAAAACTAAGGAAATGGAAAAACCTCCCATGCTCCTGGATTGGGAGGATTAATATAGTCATAATGGCAATATTGCCAAAGGCTATCTACAAATTCAATGCTATACTCATTAATATCCAAACATCATTTTTAATAAAATAGAGGAAGCAATCCAGAAATTCATATGGAACAATAGAAGACCACCAATAGCAAAAACAATCCTAAGCAGAAAGAATAGTGCTGGAGGAATTACAATAACAAACTTCAAGCTGTATTACAAAGCTATAGTAATAAAAACAGCTTGGTAATGGCACGAGAACAGGCCTGAAGACCAATGGAACAGAACTGAAGACCCAGAAATGAACCCGCAGAATTATGCCTCTTTAATCTTTGATAAAGCAGCTAAAAATATAGGATGGAAGAAAACCTCTTTAACAAACGTTGCTGGCAAAACTGGTTCAACACCGGCAACAAACTAAAACTAGATCCTTATATATCACCCTGCACCAAATTAGTTCCAAAGACCTCGAAATTAAAACAGATACTCTGAAAACACTACAAGAAGGAGTAGGAGAAACACTTGGGCTCCTTGGCACAGGACTGAACTTCCTTAGCAAAGACCCAGAAATGCTAAAAATGAAAGAAAAGCTGAACTAATGGGACTGCATCAAACTGCAGAGCTTCTGCAGGGCAAAGGACATATATAGCTAGCAAGATAAACAGAAAACCCACAGATTGGGCAAAGATCTTTACCAGCCATACAACCGACAAAGGCCTCATATCTAAAATATATGCAGAACTAAAAAAATTACCTTCCTCCAAAACAAAACCGCAAAGAACTAACAGCCCCCTCAACAAGTGGGCTAAAGACTTAAAAAAAAGAGACTTCTTTGATGAGGAAATGAGAATGGCTAAGAGACATATGAAAAAGTGCCCTATGTCACTGGCCATAAAAGAAATGCAAATCAAAACAACATTGAGTTTCCACCTCACCCCAGTAAGTATGTCCTATATCAAGAAAACCAACAATAACAAATGTTGGATGGGATGTGGCCAAAAGGGAACCCTACTTCATTGTTGGTGGGAATGTAAACTGGTTCAGCCACTTTGGAAAGTGGTATGGAGATTCCTCAGAAGGCTAAACATAGAGCTCCCCTATGACCCAGCAGCCCCACTTTTGGGCATCTACCCAAAAGACCACAAACAAGAATATACTATAGCCACCAGCACAACAATGTTCATAGCAGCACAATTTGTCATAGCTAAAATATGGAACCAGCCCAGATGCCCCTTAGTAGACGAATGGATCAGGAAAATGTGATACATATACACAATGGAATTTTATGCCTCTATCAAAAAGAATGACATTGCCCCATTCGTAAGGAAACAGAAGAACTTGGAAAAAATTATACTAATTGAGGTAAGCAGACCCAAAGAAACATGGACTCTATGGTTTACCTCATAGGGAATAGTTAGCACAGGTTTAGGCTAGTCACAGCAGAGGATCACAAGAGCCTAGTTGCTATGCCCTTATGAACGCATAAGATGATGCTAAGTGAAATGAACTCCATGTTATGGAAACGAGTGTTATATCACTGTTGTAATTACTTTCAACATGCCCTGTGAAACTGTAGCTTCTTTTGATGATGATCCTCTTGTATCCCTTCCTGTGGTTGTATTCATGCAATCACTGTATCTCATCTGAATACACTGGATACTGTATATACTGGTATTAGAACTAGGGAAGGGAAAGGGAATATCAAAATCGAGAGACAAAGGACAAAAAGACAAACGACTACAAAAGCAATACTTGCAAAACCATTTTGTGTAAACCAACTGAACAAGTCATGGAGGGAGAGGGACAGGGGGAGGGGGGAAGAGGGAATGAGGGAGGAGGCACAAACAGTATAAGAAATGTACCCATGGCCTAACATATGTAACTGTAATCCCTCTGTACATCACTTTGACAATAAATAAGTAATTAATAATTTAAAAAGTGTATCTAATTCATCATTCTGATTAGCAGTAGTTATATTCTTGTACTCATATTGCAAAGAATACTGTTACTTCTTTCAACTCAGTGTTCAGGATGATACTTTCTAACAAAAGGCAGCATTATTTTTTATTCTTGCTTTCAGTAGAATTTACTTTCAACTTCGTTCCTTATAGCTAAATAAGAGCAAGTATGTGGGCCTTTGTAGGAGCAGAAAAGAAGTGAGGCAGCTTGTGTCTTTGTTCTAAATCAAGAACTATCAGACTTAGCCAAGTCCATAATTCCTGCTTTGGGCATATAAATAAGAATGATCAAATTTTAGGAAATGTCACACAACTATATTATTTTTCCAGTGAACAAAAACTTCAGGATTGCCTTCATCAGAGTTTCCTAAGCTTTATTGATGATCAAATTTACCTGAAGGGTTCTGGAAGTCACAATTACTGAGTACTGTTCCAGTTTCTGGTTTAGTAGATCTGAGGTAGAAAAGCTACTTTGAGATTAATGGCCTATGGAATAACCAGCAAAGTTCTTACTCTGTTCTATGAGATGGATTACAATCTGAAAGCAGATGATCATTTGCCTTTGTGGGTGCACAAAGAATGCATGTGTAGAGATGGCATCCCTTTGCTGGAAAAAATGAGCACAGAATGGAAATTTAAATTTTGCTTTGTGAGGGTTTTTTTTTTCACATTGAGAAAAGAACTGAGTGACAATTGATACTTATCACTTTTTGTGAAATTCTGAATATTAAAGGAATAACTCATGTTTCTTCAACATTTAGGCATATCACTCTAGTATTTTGAATTCTTGGCAAATTTAAGAAGGACGCTAGAAGAATATATCAACATTGTAGTGTTTTTAGCTCCTTCATAGGGCTCTTTTATATTGCCAACAGAACACAGTGATTAAAAGACCATGATTACAAAATTGAGACTTGTAGTGTGAAAATGGGAGGATTGTGGTGAGAGGTCAGCCTGAACGGAAAAGTTCCTATGACCCCTTCTCAACTCAGTCCTGTGTGAAATGTCAGGTACCTGTTATATCAAGCTATGCGGAAGGCTGAGATTAGCAGTATTATGCTTCCAAACCAGACTTTCTCTAGGGAGAAAAGTCTGTGAAACTTCCTATCCAGGGAGCATGCCTGTAATCTCAGTAATGACAGGAAGCCTGGTACTCAAAACACCTGAAGTAAGTAAGGCTGGAAGGGTGGCTCAAGAAGTAGCACATCAGCATGGCAAGCAATACCTTGGGTACAAACCTCATTTCCCCTAAAATGAAAATTTAAAAAAGACAATACAATATTGCTAATATGAATTTCTGATGAATGTCCAGTTTCTTTCTCCTTGAAATGAATGCAATTATAGTTATCAAGTGGTGGTTATTATAGCTGAGATAAAGCTGTCCTTTGCTTTGCACAATCACAATTATTCTTTCTTTCTCATGGATGCAGTAAAAAACTAATCACTTATCCACATAATGTTATTGGAAAGAGAAAGAATATCTGCATTTAATGACACATAAGTGAAAATGATGGACAAACTGTGGAAAAATCAAGTTAGTGATGCCATCTTAGTACCCTGGGTACTGTCTATACTGGTATTAGAACTAGGGAAGGGAAAGGAATACCAAAATCGAGAGACAAACGATAAAAAGACAAAGGACTCCAAAAGCAATACTTACAAAACCATTTGGTGTAAACCAACTGAACAACTCATGGGGGAGAGGGGAAAAAGGAGGGGGATGGGGAAAAATGGGGGAGGAGGTAACAAATTGTACAAGAAATGTACCCACTGCCTTATGTATGAAACTGTAACCCCTCTGTACATCACATTGACAATAAATAAGTAATTATTCAGAAAAAAAGAAATGGCCACAAAATTGTCATCCCTTTGGACTCTGTAAAGATAAGGCACAGAGGACCATTTAAGAACTTGAACAATGGAATTCCTATAATATATTGACACCGCATTTACTTGTGAAGCAGGTTGCATGGAACAAGCACCCACCTTATATGTTATCTTTCTGTGAGTATTCTTTCATATGGCATCAGATGCCCAGATGGGTTAGATGGCTTCATGTGTTAAACATAGAAAATTCCAATGATCATAGATTGTCCTGAGCACTTTTGAGTATCTCTAACCAATTCTTCTCAAAGCTGTGCCAGAGACTTTTCTTTCCACATAGCACCACCATTGAACTTCCTACTTCTAATGATTATTTCTGACTTTACTCACCTATCTCCATCACAGATTGTCCTCCTTGAGGACCTGTGTAGTTTATCTGAGTATTCTCCATGTTTGTCACAGTACCTGACTTAGAATAATAAAGTGAACTGCAACTGAATTCTCTCACTTTTTAAGACCAGATGTTAGAGACATTTCCAAGTTCAGTACTAGCCAGTAAATGATTTTCATCACAATTTGAAAAGTTTTTTGAGACCACTAGTGAAGTAAAATCTAAATTCAAGAATTTAGAGCACCTTTGGTCATTGATTTAGAAAGAGAAATGATTTGGCACCTTGTCTCTAATCTCTCACCATTTTAGTTGATGGAACCAGGTTGAAGACAAAGCACTTTAAAGAGTCACAAAATATGAATCAACAATCATTGCTTAATTTATGGATAGAAAGTTTTCATAGTCTACAAATAGTATACCCACTGTATACATCTAAAGGAATAGATGCTCTTTGTGATACTTACTGGTTTAAGATGTTAACAATATTGACAGAGTGAGATTCAATAGTCATATGTCTAAAATGTCATTGAAGTGGAAGTGACTTTCCTTAGTATTTTTCACGTGGCAGTCAGAGAAAGAAGCCTGTCAAGAATTAGACTTATCTTCAGAAAGAAACCTGAGATTGTCTGATATGCTTCTAACCACAGAGCTTTCGATCTATCTCTCTGAAATTCAGTGCAGAATACAGACCCCCCAAAATACCACAAGTTCAGTTTCCTCCTTTGTTTTTTGGCCTTGGAGAAAACAGGCCCTTTATTCATTTGGTTTCAATGAGGAACCAAATTGCAAAGAGAGATTAGGTTTCTTGTTATGTTGTCTTCCAGTGAATCCCTCTTCTTGTTCACATGAGAGTGACAGACAGACCTTCCTGCCCTTCAAATTAAAGAGCCATCTCTTTAAAATAAATTAGTTAAAATCCTGCCACAGTATACCTCTCTGAGCATTTTCTTCTTCAGATACATTCCGTGAACAAACTTAGATGGATTGATATTTTATTTCTAATTTTTAAAAAAGCCTGGAAAAGTGTGATATATCATGTAACAGTGGACTTACATTGACAATGTATTCCAAATTGCACTCTAGAAAAAAAAAACACATTTTAAATTAAAATATTCAATAGTTCTATGAATCCATCACAGGATAGCATTCAGAACATAGTGGAGAAAACAATTTTTTTTAAAGATAGTAGTGGAGATATTCACACAAATAAAAAACAAATAAGTAAAATGAAATTCAGAATTATTGTCAAAGATATTGAATGACTATTATTTTTCTAGATATCTATCTTGTTCATATACTATTTCTAAGACTATTTCTGAAGAAAATTATTTATCCATAGTGATATTATAAACATGGTATTTAAGAAACAAAAAAATTGTTTATCTTCAAGACTGAAATATATATTTAACTCACAGTTCTGGCATTGCATGACTTAATAAAAATATTGTCAGACAAAGGACAATGAACAATTAGATTTTAGAGAAAGACAATAATCTTTGAAGTATAATATTTAGATAGTTTGGCCTCAAGGATAGCTTGGGTTTGCAAAATACCATTGAAAAGTGGTTCTCTTGGGTAAATAGTTTGAATAAAGAACAGGTAATTTTAAATTGTATGGCATCTAGTCTTTATCTGGACAACAAATTAACATTGAAAAGGCTCCAGAAAAAAAATAATAAGATCCCCTTTTATAGATCCTGAAAAGGTCTCTAAGGAAAGCTCAATTTCCTAAGCCCAGTACATACCACAATCTATATAAACTGACATTGGGACTCATTAAAATGGAAAGATTTTGAACATTAGGTCCATTTCATAACTGGAGGTTTATATTCATTGCTAACCTGTCCCCATATATTCTATTGCTGAACCCTTAAAAGCCTTGCTCGTATTTTACTACTGAGTTTGACTTTCATACATTCTATGTTCAAGTGAAAGCGTATGGTAGTTATCTTTCCATGTACCACTTTTTCCTTAATAGGATGTCATGTGACTTCAATCATGTTGTTACCAATGGCAGGATTTCCTTCTGTTTTATTGTTAAATAATTCCATTTTTTATATATGCACATTTTCTTTACCAGTAGTGGCTCTAGGTGATAATACCATATTGTTCATTTAAAATTTGATAAGAAAATACATTTAAAGTGCCCTTACACCTACACCTACACACACACAAACACACACACAGTAACTATAAGTGGTGATTGACGTTTTAATTTGATTGTAGTCATACAATCTATACGTACCAATCTTTCTTGAAAATATATTTTATTTGTCAATTATTTTTAAAGAAATACAGAAGAAAATAGAACCCTTCTTGAGGGAAAATCCATGATATTAATAAAGAAAATTTATATCTACATGTATTTGATAAAATAACTACCCTGCCCATGTTTCTGGAATTTGTATAATAAAATACAGAAATGAATAAATTTAAATTGAAAATAACCATTGAGATTATGTCAGGATCAGATTAGTAACCTTTCAGAGTCCACAAAAGCTTTAAATTGAAATCAACAAAAATTGTGCTTTCCCCTCCTCTAAAGAATTCAAGGTCAGGAACTGCTTTGCAGAACATGGTTACCAAGAGAATATAAACTGTAGATTAAAAATCTCTGACAACTCTTCTTTTTCAATTCAGCAGAATCTTCTCAAAGTAAATAATAATTATAATAAATTGTATATCTGTATAAATTCACTTAGGCTTTCAGTCTATGGTAATTACACCACTAAAAATTTATTCATGAGATAGCTTGACCATGTTAAATGTTAGATATTGTTATGCACTTGTGAGCACAGAAGGTATAATCAGAGAAAAGAATGTTGTACCAGAGCATTTGAAGACATTTAAACAAAAGAATATGTCAACTCAGCATCAAAGCTTAGATTATACTAGCTACTATTTATTTGATTTTGAATGGACAATATAGTCTAACTTTTTTAGAAAAAACTGTCAGACTGATATAGGAAGGAAGTGGCCAAAGGTCAAATCCGTTCATCTGCATGAAACCCTTGGGCTCTGAGACACACACCAGGTATACAATGCAAGAAATGTTGCCTCTTTGAAAATAACTGCTATGCTTATTAGTTTAGACATGAAATAGCTAGCTTATGAGGGGCGGGGATTGAAAGGCAGTTACATGAAGGATAAAAAGCAGAAGGAAAATGAACTATCATGTTACTTAAAAATTATTGTTCAAGTGGTATCAATTTGCATAGTTGCAATCATATTAAATGATGGCCTTCCTGCATAGGTTTACATTCAATAGCCAACAATTGACTAAATGGAATATTGCCACAGACAATTGGGTTGGTTTGGAGGCTAAAGAGGGTAAGTGCGTTAAAAGTGAGTATGGATGTTAAACAACAAAATAAATAAATAAAAATAGCACCACAATAGAAATCTTCTCCTAAAGGAATGATTATTTTGTTATTCAGTGTTCTCATACTATGAGACAGGATTATTATTATTTTTTAATGATTTATAAAGGCATGTGATAAGCAACTCTAATTATTGCAACTTCTTTACCAAGCCCATTGTTCTCGAAGTCATTTTGGATACATTGTTATTAAGGATGGTGGTCTTTTCTTTCTGGTTTCAAATGGATGAAGAACCCAGGACTGAGGAGGCAATGCTGTGCAAAACAATTCACATAGAGTGAAGGAAATAGTGTGAGAGTCACACTGTTTTTTTGTACGATTACTAAGGTAGTAGTCATAACATAAGGAAGATCCAAGCTGTGTGCTTTTAATCATTTTACCTGTCAGCAATCAAAACCCTGATAAAATTAACCTTAAGAATACAATAGTTAAGCTACTGAAGTTTTTTGTTAACTGCAATCTAACATGAAAAACTCATACTGGGTTTATAGTCAATGCATAGATCATCAACTGTATAAAATAAGCTCTATAATAAAATTTAATTAGATCTCAATTTACCAAAACATTAACATGCTAACAACTACCAACTCTGTTAAGTCACAGAGTTGAAATGAGATGAATAAAACACTCAACTCACTATACCAAACAATGTAATTGAAGTTAAAATGCTACTTTCTGTGGTTCTTTTTTGGAAAATAGCAAGTTGTTTACTTTAATGCAGTGACATTTTATTTTGTGATTAATTTTAAAATAACCTTGTAAAAACTACAAACTCATTTTAATTTGACAAGCATTTGGTAATTAATTTTCAAACAATGCTATGGGAACCCAGGAAGCACTCTTCTTTGACATGTATTTTATAATTTATTTTAAAACAATGCTGCCCAAATCTGCAAAGGCATAATTCATTTGGGAGTTCATTAATTATGCAAATGCATTGCAATTAACAAATCTGTTCTGAGGATGGTATTTGCATAATAATGAACTTCATGTTTGTGACATTATTTAATAAGATACCTTTGTGCATTTTTAAACAAAACACTCCTGTGAATACTACAAGATGAGCTGAGGTTGAAAATGAACATGTAGTCAATGAGATTCAAAACTGTGCACAGAAAAATGTTGTTAAAATAAACAGAATTATATATAATTTAAATAATAAATATGGGTATTCTTTTTAGATCACAAGGGGTTGGATTAATCTTAGCTTCCCTAAATAGCACAAGACTTTAATTTACATTTACAAATACCAGTACACAAATTAGTCTAAAACAAGATGAAATGAGCATAATCATAAACTTGCATTTAATATTGTAAGTAAATATAGGGCATACACTCTGCATATAAACCCTGAGATATAATATTTTATTGGAAAGGAAAATATAATACTTAGTCAAAATATTCTTTCTTTCTCAAGGTTATGACAGAAAGAGTACAAAATATTCATTTATTCAATTTCTTAAACATTAACAGTAGACCAACTTAGGGTAATATAAAAAAGGTAAGGTATATTTCTACTCTTAAGTAATATGATATCTAATGAGAAACTCAGACATATAAAGAACAGAATTCAATGAAAGTTGTTAGAGAGAGAGAGAGAATGTATACAATCACTGGAGTCTAAGAGAGCTGAGGATTCTGGCAAGTATCAACAAGAGGGAAACAAATGCTTGAAGGATGAGAAGTTTACTAGCAGGCAGGAAGAAGACTGTAAGGAAATAGGAAATCACATTTACCGGGTGATGAAATAGTGAAAGATGAGAATGTGTATCATTGATAAGCTGATAAGACGTCATGTGAGATGAACCAGAGCCTCTGGGTTGGGGAATCAATGCTTTAGGAGCAAAGCTGCCAGGAGTGTTAGAAAAGGTAGTCTGAAGTTTAAGAAATGACCACAGTGGTATGATAGATGGCTAGGACAGGATGAAAGAACAGCAAGTTTCTCTACAGTTCATCAGTTGCACCAAGAGTCCTGATAAATGGTAACATATTTCTCCAGTGCAGAATGAGCTTAGGTAAGTTGAGGAGGTCAATATTTGCCTTCTAAATTTGTGTGACTCTGATGACTGTGAGAACATATGATTCCATTCCATCACCCCTTTGTGCTTATACTTGTGTTTTTAGCTTCTCTGGTCTTATCTTGGTCTGAAAATAAAGATCCCTTTGAAAATATGCCATGATTACTGGATCTGCTACTAAAGAGTACTTCCATATACAATCCTGTCCTCTTTGCACTTAAGCCTTCAAAATTGTACCACATGGTTTGGATATGATGGTAAATGTTAACCACAAATAGTACCAAAATGCACAGTAGCCCAGCAAACCAGTAGACCCTTGCAACATCTCTCCCAAATCACATGATTAATGAATGGTAGAAAGAAATACAAGAAAAATGTTCATGGCACTAAGATCCAACTAAGCTTCAACAACACAGTCAGCTCTTGCTTTGGATTTCATTTTATTTATTATTGCATGAAGATAAAAATTTTCTTCAGTATCTATTTTATTTAATACCTCCATTTTTCTTTATCACCCTCTGTTCTTCTTGGGGAATCTTTCACTTCCCCATTGTGTGCAGTTCTGTTGGAGGCTATGCTAATAAAATGTGATACATCTTTATTCTTTATTTTTTTTTCTGCTGGATGCCATCAGGCCTTGTTCCAAATCTCAGCAAATAGACTTTATCTCTCTTGACTGTGAATATCAGAGTACTGCAAAGACAAAAGAATTATAAAGCTTCATTTTCTTTTGTGGCAGCTGGAAGAGGAACTTCCTTGCTTCAAAACTGGTTCACTAGCTACTCCTCAAATCCTATAGATTCCTTTGTAATTTCCTATAAAATTCCCTTTTGCTTTATTGCAAGGGAATATATAGGATGTATTAAAGTCACTAAATGTTCTTGGTTACCATTCCCAAATCCAAGTTTCCTATTAGGAGGAAATAACCAGAACTTCTAAAATTATACAAGAAAATCTAAGGAAATGCTACTTGAACAAATGAAATATAAAGAAATATTCAAAAGCTGGGTGGGAATTGCTGACTCCTGTAATCCTGGCTACCAGAAAGGCTGAGATTGGGAAGATCAAGGATCAAGGCCAGCTATAAGGAGAAAAGCCTGCAAGATTCCATATCCATGGAGGGGAAGCTAGACATGTTGGAAGACACCTGTAATTCTACCAGTGACAGGGAAGCTTAAAGGAGGAGGATACTGGTTTAGGCATACACCCAGGGAAGAAGCCATATGCTTTCTCAAAGCCAGTGAAAAAACCCATCTTTAAGTATGGCTCACCAGGTTAAACAACATTATTGCATGAGAGGGGTCCTGAGTTAAAACTTCAAGACAAAGGGAAGAAAGAAAGGGAGGGAGGGAAGAATGGAGGAAAGAAAGAAGGAAAGAAAGAAAGAGAAAAAAAGAAAGAGAAGAAGGAAAGGAAGGGAGGGAGGAAGGAAGGGAGGAAGGAAGGGAGGAAGGGAGGTAGGGAGAAGGGGAGGCAGGGGTAGGGAGGAGGAAAGGCAGGGGAAGGAAGGAAGGAAAGAAGGGAAAGAAAAAAGGAACAAAAGAAGTAAAGAGAGAAATAAAAAAGAGAGAGGGAGGTGAAAACTTTAGGAAGTAAAGAAATAAGGGGGAGGGAAGGAGGAAGAAAGAAAGAAGAAGGAAGTGAGAAGGAAGGAAAAAGAGAAAGTGAGAAGAGAAAAGGAGGCAGAGGAAGAAGGGAGGGAAAGAGAAAAGAAGGGAGGGAAGAAAGAAGGGAGGGAACAGTCTAAAATATCAATGGTAATATACAACAAAAGCAATGACTTCTTATCTTGTATCCCTGAAAGCAGAAGATGAACGTCCTTTCAAAACTGGGAAAATGCTGAGTTTCTGAATTATTTATTCTTGCTCACCATACCAACTTAGTGCTACACACACCTTCAAGAGGCTTAGGAAACAAACCTACATATTGGGTCATTTAAAAGTAGGACTGGATAACTCAGAAAGACAGTGAAGAATCCTAATGTTTACAATAGATATACCCCATATTAGGTACAAGACCTTGAACATCAGGGCCACCATATCTTCCCAGAGCAACTTGCTGTTTAAAAATAGTTTCCAGCTGTCTCTAATGTGCACCAGATTTAAAAGTGTAGAAAGCACTGAAAATAATGTTTAAAATTGTTTCTATGTAGTTGCATTGGCTATGATGATTGCAATTATGTTTGTTTGTATTTGATCCTGACAGGAACTGTTTGACTCTATATATAATAGATTATGGAATGAAAACTTTCACCAAACTCCTGGATATTTTGAAGTATTTAGATATTAGGAAGTGTTATGAAATAGCATACAAAGCATTGTTGTTGAGACAAAAAGCAGTTAGATATTTTTGAGCAAAACATTGAGAGCAAAAGCTGTCCTTATACATTAAATTAAATTAAATTGTATGTGTGGAAGATGGAAGGAAACACCATACCATGCATATGTTTCTCCAATACCTTCGCTCAAGCTGTATTCCAGGCCTTGATGGTCTTCATTCTGTACATACATCTCCCAAATTCTCAAAAAGCATCTACCATCTTAGAAAAAGTTGACTAACAGACACTGCCCAGTTACTTTCATCAATATTTTTTTTATATCTAGCTGAACATATATACTACTGGGGAATATTTTAGAAATGCCAATGTTTCATCCCCTCATCAGGATAGAATCAGGACATTAGTACTTTTGTAAAGTCTCTCAGGTAACTCTGATGTGGAATTATGGTACACAAACACAGATTGGGTTACAAAGATATCAAATCACTGCTGAGAGCATAGAGTTCTCTATCTCATCTGACATTTTCAGTTCTAGTTACCTGTCAACAAGTTAAACATCTGCCTGAAAGTACCAACTTTCTGCCATTTCCCTTTGATCTCTCCTTGGCTTTACTCATCTTCAAAATGTGTTAATTATGTAGAAATCTGCATTTGTTATGGTATTTACAAGTTCTGGTGCAAATATGTGTATGTGCTTATGAATATATAGATATATATATATATATACATACATCTATCTTAAGTGATTTTGCAGCTTAATAAAAATAAATGAACACTTTTAGCTATTTAATCAAAAATATGCTTTTATAATAACAGAGAAGAGATAGCTTTAAATGAAAAAGAGAGAAATTTAATAACTATCATGTATAAGGATAAGAATCTAGGAATATTATTTTTTAGTTAAAATCACCGATTTCTTGCATGAAACAAGTCTCAAATATCCCAAAGTGGCCAATCACATCTCCAAATCTTAACAGTGATTCTGCCCTCTCCTCAGGTCACTGTAGTGAGAGGACAACTGGCACTGCCAGCAACTGAAGTCTCACCTAGTCTACTAGCACAGTTAGCAAAGAGTTCTCAGTCTTTACTTCTTCATATAACATGCTTACAACATAACAGTAGTTGGTTATGTGAAGCTGCCAGGACAATGTTTGCTTATCAACTGATTTCTATGTGCCTGGTTTTGTATTGGTGAACTAAATAAACTGCTTGCCTTCCAGAAACTTCCCTTTAAGAGAATAGTTTTTTTTTTAAGTTTAAGACTTATTTGTAGAGTTGTAAACATGTAAAAACTGGAAATTATAGAAATCATAAGATTGGAAAGATAAAGCAGGCCTTCCAAGAAATTATGCTCTCTCTTCTGAGGCAGGGGGTTATATGCAGTTATACTAGCTCTGTGAAGAAAAGGGCACAATGCTACCAGGAAGAGGAATTAATCTCACTCAAAAGTGAGAAAATTTGAATGCTTGGTCAGTTGGACAAACTAGAAATCCAACAGTATGGGTGTAGTAGCTGCATATTTGCCACACTCAGACAGATTACTATATTTGCTGTCAAAATATTCAAAGCCCTCCTTTTAGTGATGCCTGAGTGGAGGTACTTCCCACATTTTGGACTATATTTGTTTGGGCCATGTGTCCTGCTTTGCCTAAAGAAAAGTAAGCAGAATTGAAAGTGTGTCAGTGACTCACTATGATTTACTTCCTACTACTATGAGAACAGCTACGTGCCAGAAGAAGGATTTCTTAATCTGCTTTGTGCTACAGTGAATATGATAGGACCCAAACTGTTTGCTGACCATAATTAATAGAAAATAAGAATAAAAATATATAGCATTTAATGTTATAGACCTCTGAAAATTAGTACAGCTTTTCACATAATATCCTGACTGATACTTGGGATTCATCCAATTTAATAGTTCATGTTACATATAGATAAATATCTATATTCATGCATATAAATATATATACATATATGCATGTGTGTATATACATGTATATATGTATATACATAAACACATATCTATACATATATACACAAACACATACATGCATACATTTTTACTTCTATTTTTATTTTATTTATTTGCTAGTACCAGGGTTTGAATTCAGGGATTTATATTCAGTCTCTATTTCCTCATGGATGGTTTTTTTTTTGTTTTGTTTTGTTTTTTTTGGCCAGTCCTGGGCCTTGGACTCAGGGCCTGAGCACTGTCCCTGGCTTCTCTTTTTGCTCAAGGCTAGCACTCTGCCACTTGAGCCACAGCGCCGCTTCTGGCCGTTTTCTGTATATGTGGTGCTGGGGAATCGAACCTAGGGCCTCGTGTATCCGAGGCAGGCACTCTTGCCACTAGGCTATATCCCCAGCCCTCATGGATGGTTTTTTGCTCTTTCACTTAAGCCATGATTCTTATCAAACTTTTTGCTGGTTAATTAAAGATAGAGTCTTGTAGGATTTTTTTAAAGTTTTTATTATAAAACTGATGTACAGAGAGGTTACAGTTTCACACGTTAGGCATTGGATACATTTCTTGTACCGTTTGTTACCTTGTCCCTCATACCCCCCTCCCCGCTCCCCCGTCCCCCCCCCCAGGTGTTTGTTCAGTTCACTACTCTGGCTGGCTTTGTGTATATGATGATAATGGACTAAACTAACAACAGCAAAAATTATGGAGGAGAAGCTCTCAGCTTTCATGGGATTATAAATTATTCAATATTAATCAAAATAGTAAAAGTGGGCCCTTTGAAAAGATTTAATAGTTCAAGGATTTCAGAGACTTCCAGGGTTACTCTTTGTCAGTCTTCAATCTTATCATCTCACTTAAGTAGACTCTGAGTTAAAGTCTAAGAGACAAAGGCTACTTATTGGTTGATGTCCCATGGTGCTGTGACACTGAGTTTGTTGCTAGGTGTTGCTCATTTGGCTTGCATTCTTTCCTCACCTTGGACCCAATGAGCCATCTTTCTTGCTGGCCATTCGCTCTGTGATTCAATCTGTTCAGACAGGATGGGGATTCACTACATACACATTCTACTCAGGGAAAGATCTACCTTTTGTAATAAAAAGATGAAAAGAAACAATTCTAATGAGATAAAATGCTTATGAGATGAATACATCCTCCACTCAGAAGTAATTAGCCCTAAGATTTGGTTCATAATCTTTGACTGTAGTTTCATTCCCAGTTCTGCCACTTCAAAGTAGCCTTCTGTTTGTTGCTATATTCATGGAACCGATCTAATAAAGGTACATCTATTTATACATATACACATACAAAAGTGCACTATAAGGAATATAATTAAATAAAGAGAAACCTATTAAAGAATGTTGGACCCTGAATTCATTTTCACTAAAAAGACAATTTTCACTAAAAAGATCATTTTTATCATCGTGTCCTATCACGTGTCATTTAAGCTGACCAAATTCCAGTACTCATACAAAGAGAAGCATTAAGGATAAAGGGCAAAACAACTGAACAGCAATATTTGCATGACAATATGTTGGAAATTAACTGTACAACTTCGGTGGTGTGGGGTAGGGGAAGGAAGGTGGGAGAAAAATGAGGTAGCTGGTAACAAGTATGACAAGAAATGTACTCACTCCAATGCCTAACGTATGAAACTGTAACCTCTCTGTACATCAGTTTGATAATAAAAATTAAAAAATAAAAGAAATGTACTCACTATCACCACCTTACATATGTAATTGTAACCCTCTGTGCATCACCTTAACAACAAAGTTAAATTAAAAAAATTAATAAACTTCAGGAAAAAGGCATATTGCTCTTCCTGTATTAGCAAGACTGAAATAAAATTCCTCTTTCTACCACATTGGATCACATGCCTGTAATAGGCAACCTCTCATAGTAGAAATCTGGAGTTCTTAGACAGTCAGTGGGAATCCATACGGGGCTTTCCCTTTTTTGGTTCTTGTTCCTTCTTTAAGTTTACTTCAGCTGGCAACAAGAGCTCCCTTCATCATATCTGCTGCCCGAACACCATGAATAAAAATAACAAAAAAAATGAATACCTGCTAAATTAGTTGACCTTCAGTAGACTATAGAGATGTTGGCTGCATTTTGCCATACCTAACTCCAAAGGACAAACTAAACTGATGTTTTGAGGTTGTTTGCATTTTACCCCAAATAGAAATCTGTTCATGATGATGAAAGTGATAAATACTTTTAGTATTTATATACTTTAGTATTTAGACTTCTGTCGTCTCTGGCTCATCTTCATACCTGGTACTAATCCTGGTTCCAGAACTGTGCCTCTCCCTAGTCTATCGTGGTAGCCATTTTACTGGGTTAATTAATCCAAATATAAAAAGGTTGTAGAGGAATGCTCATAAAATAAAGGAAGAAGCTGAAGATTGCATGTTTTCTAAATCAATGACCCCTTTGTACCCTTTAGCTATTCTGTAATGAGGAATTGCTTTTTTCTTTTGCTGGGGCCATTTGGCCTTGTTGACCCTCAACAACTTATGAAGTAGCTCATTCATCTTTATGAAAAAAAATGGTATCCATTCTCATAGAATATATTCCATGTATTTTCATTTTAAATGAAATACTTTTCCAAAAGAATGTATGCACTAATATAGTATGTCTGTTTATTAAGTTTTATTGTTTATTAAGTTTCAAATTAAGTTTGAATATTAACTGATGTAGTATTTTACTTGGTATTTTTCCTAGATATTTATGAGGGCTTAAAGTTGAGCTCAGTTCTTCTCACTAAATGGACATATGCAAAATGTTTTTTTTATTTTGATTCAACAATATAATCTGAAAACAGAATCCATCTCTACTTTTCCTAGAGGATGTTTGGAATTTAGAATCAATATACACTTACATCCCTTTTAACTGATAATGACTTTTAGCTTTTTATTATTTTTTACTTGGCCTATGAAAAATCTGCAAACTACTGTTTGAGAAAGATTGGATTGATTTTGTTTAGATCTGTTATTTTGCATGCACATATGCACACAAAGAGGCAGTTCTTGGGGCTTGAAATCAAGGGCTGGTCATTGTCACTGAGTTTTTTGTTTCTTTGTGGGTTTTCTTGCTCAAGACTAGCACTCTAACCATTAAGTCATAGCTCCACTTCTGTGTAGTTTATTGGAGATTAGAGGGCTGGGAATATGGCTTAGTAGTAGAGTGCTTGCCTAGCATGCATGAATTCCTGGGTTTGGTTCCTCAGCACCACATACACAGAAAAAGCTGGAAGTGGGCACTGTGGCTCAAGTGGTAGAGTGCTAGCCTTGAGCAAAAAGAAGACAGGGACAGTGCTCAGGCCCTGAGTCCAAGCCCTAGGACTGGCAAAAGAGAGACTTAGAGAAGACTGCTGGTGGTGGCTCACACCTGTAATCCTAGCTACTGGGGAGGCTGAGATCTGAGGATCAAGCTTCAAAGCCAGCCTTGCAGGAAAGTCTGTGAGACTATTATCTCCAATTAACCACCAGAAAATCAGAAGTGGTGCTGTGGCTCAAGTGACAGTGCACTAGCTAGCCTTGAGCTAAAGAGCTCAGGGACAGTGCCAGGTCCAGAGATCAAGCTGCATGACCCACAGAAAAAAATGAAAAAGAGTCTTGGAGACTTTCCTGAATGAACTGGCTTGGAACTATGATCTTCAATCTCAGTTTTCTGAGAGCTGGGATTACAGGCATGCGTCACTGGTAACTAGCTAAATTTGTTATTTTTAATGATCTCTAATGAGAAAATTTAAGAACCACAAGTAAATCCATGAGATATGTTGTAAAGCATGTGTATAAGATGAATGATAATATTATTTCTTTTTTTTTATAAAAATGCAGTAACATACCATATTCATTTCATATCAGTCCAATTAGATAAGAATGCTATTTCCTCAATAAACACGGAAGAAACATTATGAGTAACTGCACCTAATGATCCAATGATAGCTAAACACAAAACAACATCCTGAAACTGGAATTTGGGTATACTTAACTCTTTTCCCTCTAAAAACTCCATAGAACCAATAAAATTCAATTGAAACAAAAATATTGGAGCTGATATTTTATATGAATTTAACTCAGGACCATTCTGATGTTGGCTGGGCTAAATTAAGGAAAGCTTTCCTAATGAGGGAAACCATATCCTTCATGTAACAAAGGCTGTTTTTCAAAAGCCAGAACACTAACACTGTTAAATAGACCATCTAGGACAGCTGTTCAAGTTCAACAGTGAAGTAATTAGACATTCCACACTGCTGCCATTTGATACGAGGTGCCCAGACAAGGCCTCCAAGGCAGGGAAATAAAGGTCGGTAACAGAAGACACAGGGCTGGAATGGGGGAGGGAGGGAGAAAAAAAATAGTATGAGTGGAATGAGTAATACGAAATGCAATTAAGATTCTGCACTTGCATCGCCCAAGATTTATATTCGTGAAAATCCCAAATCTAAATAAAGTAAGGCATAGAAAGTTGGAAGGCTTTTGAGATGGCAACATGTGTGTGGCTGCCAAATGGGTCATTGTTTCTAAAAATGACGTGTCCCAAGATGACAGCAAACTTTTTTTTTTCTTTCAGACAACTGAAAGTCATTTTTCTGTTCAGAGTGACTACACTAGCACTTCCTTCTTTCTTGTTTGGTACTGACAAGGCTGGAAAGCAACACATGTGCTGAAGATGGGGGATTTTGTGTGTGTATGATGAATATCATTTTCTTTTGATGCAAGTCAGTATAATATTTAGGGAAGGAAAAAGAAATTCAACAGACAGCATTTCATTCAGCAATCAGTTCAGCACTCCCGGAACACGAAGGCCATAAGACATAAGTAACACCCTCCTTTTGGTTTAAAGTTCACTTGAGTAATAAGTTATTTGTATATTCCAGCTATTTCCCCCCATGATTATTCCTTAAAAGGAAATCTTTCCCATTGCACTTGCCTTTGATAAGAATGGGTTAGATTTTGCTTTGCTTTTGATTTTGTTTGGGAGCATCTGATAGTTAACAGTTTGGTATAGTACTTATGACACCCTAAGGACTGACCTCAGGGAAACATGATGTTATTGACCCTTCCATCCTTTCAGTCCTTTCACTCCTGCTCTTCCATGTCAGCTACTTTACAGCATCCCTGTAAAGCTATAGGTCATCCCCTCATTTATCTATTTTACCCCCAAGGGCAATCAATCACTAAATCATGACAGTTCTGGCTTCAGGGATGTCTTTAAGTCAAGGGCTGCTTTTCCTTTCGCCTTATCTTTGGATGAGGTTATTGAAATAACTTCCTCACTGGCTGCCCTATCAAGATTCTGCCCTGCTGGAGGCCTCCTCCCTCACAAAAGGCCATCCATCCTCCTCAATAGCAGCAGTTATGGCTCAGCTTGAAGTCTTACATGTCGTTTTAGCTGCCTGAAGAATGAAGTCCGCCATCACTGCTATGGTTCAGTAGGACAACTCATCATATCTACACTCACCTTTCTAGCCCCACAGCCTCTCCCATCCTCTTCTGGCCCCTGCTTCTAGCCACTAACCAGTCACCTCACTGAGTTATACATCAGTGGAATATGAGAAAACCTGACACATGGGCAATGATTTTCAGGAACATTCTGTAATGTGAAACTAGACTAAAAATAGAGCTGTGCCCTGCTAACAACATTCATTTATTAATCCACACCTCCATTCACACACAAATAGTTATTTAAATATCCACTCAGTGTCAGGCTGTATGTTACATGTATTAGCCCTAACAACTGTGGGAAAGAAAGTAGGCATATCTGGAAACTCAGATAACCCTACTGGCAATATATTTTGGGGGAAGTGTGTGTGTGCATGTGTGGTATACTATGTACAAGAATGTTATTCAAAATGCTTTAACCACCAATGTTATCCAGGTACTTACTAATTAAGTTAAATTATTTATTTGACTTTGAAGCCCTTATCCCCAGGACTAGGGTGGAAAGGGTAGAAAAACAAAAGACAATATAATAATTTACCTGTAAGACTGGGTCTTAGTGTACAATTTTGAAGAGAGATTTTTAAGACTATCATTCTTTCTTTCCAATTCCATAAAAGAAAAACATCAGAAATGAATTTGAGACTGACATATCTTATTTTGTATTATTTGGATAGCCACGTGCCATTGGTACTCATTTTCAAAAGACTACCAATTTCCATACCCCAAAATGTGTCATTCCTTCAGACAGTGCCTTTTGTGGAGAGTAGTGGTCAATCAAGGGAGAGGGTAAGCCCAACCCTTCCAGGCAGGGCTGATAATGATCAGTCAGTTACTTGCTATTTCACAGCTGATACCTCATCCAACCAGCATCTATCCCCACCTCACAAAAAAAAAGGGGAAAAATATATTAATTGCAAAAGTTTCACAGATGTCTGCAGCAGTTGACCAGAGCTCCTGGGTTATTGCTTGTCAGACTATTAATGGGTTTGGCTAACCATGACAGTCATTACTTTTCCCCCTCCTGTGAGCTACTTTCTGTGTAATTTATGCATAGGTTTTGCCAAGATTTGACAACTTTCAGGATATTAACATAAAATTAGACTGCAAAGCTGAACAATGGGTGGCTTTAAATTAGCCATGGTGAAAACCAATCAAACAGAATTGGCTTTTCCTTTGCATTGCTTCTTCTGAGTTTGTTATTCTTGTTTTACTTTTCCACATGGAAGAATGTGTCCACAAATGTGCACACAGATTAGAGGGAGGAAAGAGGGTATGACGACCTTGGAGAGGGGCTCTTCCACTCAGGCAAGCTCCCATCAGGTAAATGCCCATAGATGGGGTAAAGGAACCTATGCACCAACCATTTTTGAAATTGATCAAAACACACCCACATTTTGGATTCCATCTGAGGGAAGTTTTCCTCTGCCATCTCTTAGTTCCACAGCTTGCTCAGTGAATGCCATTACAGAATGCGATGTGCGTGTTAATAAGCCAGGACATCTGGTAACCAGCTTTTTTCTGATTCATTAACTGACTGTGCTTCTGTGGCCAGCGGGGAAGAGAGGAGAAATTGGAAGGTTTTGCTGTTAGCAAACGGGTGCTTGATGTATGTCTCATTTCTTTCGTCTCGCCTCTACTTTTAAACTTTATTCCAAGCAGTGTCTTTTTTTGCATAGAAAACAAACAATATTTAAATCATTCGGTAGAATCTGAGAATGCAGGTAAAATGAAAGAGATCTTAGAAGTCTTATTGCATAACTCTTGATTTAAAGCAGAAGGAAGGAAGCTAATGGCTGACTTCAGATCACACCGGTAAAGCTAAGACAAAGCAAAGGCCACATTCCAGATTTCTTTACCTTCTATCCAGTTGGCTTCAACAAACATTTATGTTTCTTTTTCTTATTGTTTTCTTTAGGTAAGCAAGCTGTGGCTGCTTGATTTTCTTTTCTACTTCTTCTTCAATTGCATTTAGAACATTTGAGCAGACTATGGTGCTGAGTCAATCATCCTGCCTTCCCTAATAAGTGAGTAGAAGCCCATTGGAGCATTTATTAAGAAGGGGTACTTAGGGCTAGGAATATGGCCTAGTGGCAAGAGTGCTTGCCTCCTACACATGAAGATCTCTGTTCGATTCCCCAGCACCACATAAATGGAAAACGGCCAGAAGGGGCGCCGTGGCTCAGGTGGCAGAGTGCTAGCCTTGAGCGGGAAGAAGCCAGGGAGGGTGCTCAGGCCCTGAGTCCAAGGCCCAGGACTGGCCAAAAAAAAAAAAAAAAAAGAAGGGGTACTTAGGGAAGGTTACTATAAACTTCTGAAGAACAAACAATTTCAATCCAGGTTGTGAAAACCCCTAGGGAATACAATTAACTGTCTAGTGTATTATGAGAACTCTCAAAAGGAATATAGAGCAAGGTTGTGAAAACTTCCAGATGATCAATAAGTTTTTAATTTGATTTTTTGGGTGCAAGTACTGGGGCTTGAACTCAAGGGTTCAGTACTGAGAGCTGCCGGTTGGCTCTTTCACTCAGGCTTCTTCTGTTCTACTACTTGAGTCACACCTCCACTTTTGGATTTTTTGCTGGTTAACTGTAATCTCAAGGACTATCCTGTCATGACTAGCTATGAACCATGAGCCTCAAATCTCAGCCTTCTGAGTAGCTAGGTTTATAGGTATAATCCATGGGCTCCAGCAAAGAGTTCAAATTTTTTGAAAAGAAAAAAAAATTATCCCAATCACAAGGTTAAAACAAAACTCTATCACATGAAGTAAATCAAGTTCAAATGCTCCAGAGAGTGATTGAGTAAAAGAAGTCTGACTTGATGTTACATATTGAGGGATGAAATGGACAATGAAGTTTCCATATGTTGTTTTTATGCAGTAATTAGAAATTGTCACACACCGTTTCATTTTTTCATTTCCTTGGGCTTATTTACGTGTTGGAACTTCCTTTGGAGCAGGATGGAAAACATCGTCCTGGCATCAGGTTGAAAGGAGGAGCTGTGGCTTAGGGGCTGCTCCAGGCCCCCCAGGCAGGAAGCACGCCAGAGGCCAGGCCTGTCAAGGCGCAGTGTGCATCCAAGCGCGAGCACTGCAGCTGCCCTGGACTTGGTTCACATGGCGCCGCATCCTGCCCGGGTGCAAATGCTGACCGTGTCCTCCAATTGGTCATTATGGAGCACTTTGGCTGCTGAAGCTAGTCTCCCTTTAAAACACTTTCATTCCATCCCAATTATCTTCCCTTTACCATTTGTGAATCAGATTTGAATTTAGAACCATATTATCCCCATGACCAGGCACAAAAAGTAGCTCCCACTCCCTTGAGCCTTTTATGTCTGAACCTAATAAAAGATGTTCTTTTTCTAGAATCCTTCGTTGTTATTTAAAAGAAAAAAAAAAAGCATGAGAAGGGAAACCAGTTGCTATAGTGTAGGGATTGTGCCTAGGTGAAAAAATTTTGTGTTAATGTTTTGGCCTTAACTTTGGTCCGCTTTCTGTTGCTCAGGTTTGTTGTTGTTATTATTAGTTTATATTTTCATTCTAAGATGGCACTCTACCACTTTACCTATACCTCCACTTCTGGTGTTTGAGCAGGTTAATTTGAGACAAGTGTCTCACAGACCTTTCTGCCCTAATTGGCTTCAAACCATAATCCTCAGTTCTCAGCCTCCTGAGTTGATAAGATGACAAATATGAGCCTCAAGTGAAGAGCTAAGGTGAAAAGTTTTAAATTTCCATATTCTAAAGCCAGAGTTCTATCACCACATTTTTATTTCCTACTAATACTAGTTAACTGACAAATCCCGGTTGACAGGAAGTGGAAAAAAAAAAACCATTTCATCTATCCAGACAGATATCCAATTGAATATTTAAATGACCTTGGAAAAAAATGTAAGAACTGAATTACAAGGCATTAAATAGTTTGAATTGCACCACAGTAAAGATTTTCTAGTAATTATTTCTGATTGAAAGAAATTCCTTCAGAAGTTTAAAATGACATCTGTATTAAATTGTAGAAATAATTAAAAAATACAAACAAGCAAATGGATAACCTGTAGGATAAAATAATCACATGTTCAGAGGCAAACATTATTAATCTTTTGATATTTACTCTTTGCCTTTTTATATTAATATGGGCGTAAGGTTTATATTTGAAAACATTTCACAAAAATGACAATGAATCTAATATCATTTTCTAGAACAAAGGCATCATGTTTTCAGGACAAATTTTTGTACTTTCTATCATTTCAAATGTCTAGTATTCCAGAATGTAGATGTTCCAGATATTTTTAGAAATATTTTTTGTTAGATGACTTGCTTGCTAAATTTTTTTGCTGCTATAATGAGTGTGATAGCCATCATTAATTATCTACTTTGCATACAACAATATTACTTTGGAATATATTTTCAGAAGGGAAAGTGCTTATAAAGGCTATGCCATTTTCTAGGCCTTTGATAAATAATGCCAACTGTCTTCTAGAACAGTTGTGTTACTTTAGAATCCCACCCACAGAGCATGAGGCCTTGGATTCCTCCATCCCTTGCCAACATTCCGTATTGTGGTTCTTTCTAATCTTTGCTAATCTGAGGAGTAAAAATAGTGTCTCTCTGTTAAATAATTTATTCTCACAACCATCATGTTTGGTATCTACTTTCTTCTTTACATGATTGCAATTGGAAGTAACTACCCTTAAAATTCATTATCACCTGTGTTTTATAGTTCGGCTGTTATTTGACCATACATAAAACCAATCTCTTAAACCACAAGCCATTTTATCTTCTGGGAAAATGCTATAGTATAATAATAAAGTGCAGAGACTATCTTAGTTCTTGTATCTGGGAAAATACCTATAAAAGCAGATTTTGATTGGAGCTAGAGGAGTAGGTAGGAAGATGACTGAGAGAAAACTCCATTGGTCAGCAAGTGGAAGGCATGCATTGGCAAGAATACCAGTGCTGGAGGTGACTGTGTTGGTATCTGTAACATGTTGATGTGTGAAGTGAAAAAATGAATCCTGTTCCTCAGGAGAGTCTTGCATATGTCAAATATATTGTCTCATTAAGCCAATCCATTTATCAACCCACTGAATGCCAATTAAATTGCACAGGATGGTGCAGGTATATGGTGGGCTGTTGGTGCCAAACTTTATTACAGCTGAGCTTTTCTGGCGCAGTGTGTTCAATGCAGCAAAATGGCAGGCATATCAAAGCCAAATTAAATGTTCTTGAAATAATGCCTTTAAAGAGGATGAAATGCCACAGCCTGGCAGAAAAGAATGTAAAACGTAATGTCAGTTCTTAGTGTACTTTTAGTTCCAATGAAGATGTCAACGCTCCGATCCAGTCAGTGCCAAATGTCTTCACAGCGTGCAAATTAGATCAGTGTAATTTCATCAGGAGAATGATCAGACTCTGCTGTAGTTATGGCTGAATTCACTGCTTCTGCCCAGGGCTGGGCTGAGAACCTGGGGCCCAGCTGAGCTCATGCTGCCTTCCTCAGAATGAGAAAGGACTAGATTTAAAGTATTGCACCTCTGATGCTACTGCTAGAAGCCAACTCACCTCTCAGAGATATGTCTAGGTGAGCATCTAACAAACATTACGGTAAATTTGTTAGGAATTTGAAAGATCTGGTTAGTGGAAATTAAACCCTGAAAAAGTGAAAAACTAAGCCAGCTTCCAAATGGCATTCTAAACTCTATATATGCACATATGTTGGTATGAAATATTTAAATCATCCAATTTCAAGTATATTATGTAGCATATATTAGACATTGTAATGCATTAAAAGCCAATATGATACTCTTAAAAGGTAATAAATAGAAATAAATTTTAAATACCAAATAAATTATACTGAAAATCTCTAACTATAAAACAGAAGTCCAATAAGAATGCCATGACCACTTTTTAGCATTCGGTGGAGGAGAAAAGGGACACAGTGCAGCTCTTGGAAAATAAATTGTAAGTGATGTAACTTAAGGCTACTATGTAGGGTGAATTAATAAGCCTGTTTGGGAGTGAGAGAAGTCAGTGTCATCATGAACTTGCTGCTCATTTTTTAAATCATTTCTGTAATACTAGTAAAAATTATCCTAAGCAAGTATCTGAGTTTCAATGCAGACTTTCTAACATGGTTCATTTTTTTGTTACATTTGACAGTAGTATCAGGATTCCTCCTTGAATTTATCTCAGAATTAGTAAAAGCAAAGCAGCATCTCTAAGAGCTGGATGACAGTCCTAACAACAGCTAGAGAATTTTCACTGTTTCTGTTTCAAAAAAATTGTAGATGGTTTCAACCTTTTCAAAACATTTACATTCTGCTGATACTATTAAAAAGTGCTTTGTTTTCATTTATATTTGCATAGTATTTTATAATTTTTATTACATGATCCTTAGAAAATATATTTAAAATGCTAAGAAAGATAGAGAAAAATTAGGATTTTCCCAAATCCATCCACCAGATAATGCTTGTTAGTGTACTTATTTTTTCTAGTTCTGAGGGGTTAGCTGACTTTTACTTTTTCAAATTTTGCTCCTATTGTTTATAAAAGCTTATCAGTGCTTAAATAGTATGCACCTTTTCCATGCCATTACGTGATCTTCAAATTATTTTCATGCTACATAATTTTGTATGTATCGTCCCACTATTGGAACACTATGTCAACATTTGACCACTAAATACCCTTCACAATAACATTTGTTATTATCAACTTTGGTTGATAACTAGTTAATTTCTTTTGATAGAGTCTTACGATGTAGTATTATGGTGCTCAGAGTATGGATTTTCAAGGTTCTAGCTGCTGAACTGTTTTTCATATTTATAGTAGCATAAATCTGCAACTTGTAGCTCTAGGAAGAATGATTTGTTTATAAATTAAGTCCCTAAAATTTTTTATATTTATATTCCAACACTCCAATATGAATTTCACATTTTAAGTCTTAATTTCATAGAAAATGGGATAAGAGAGGTTCAAAAAAGTCTGCATCAGTGAAACTCGAGATCAGGCTGGCAGTTCCTTGCCCTCTGTGGTTAGTACTGTCTGTTACCCAGAAATAGCTCAGTTGATAATCTGTTTAGGATGTGCTTAAAATCAATGAAAATTATTATCTCAAGCCACACAACTACATTTGACATTAACTATGCATTTAACTGATATGGGTTGCTAATAATTTACCAAAAGTTGGTACTACTTTGAACTTGTTTTTCTCTTAATTCTTATCTATCTCTTCAGAATCATTTAGACCCTCTGCTGTGAACCTTGCTTGTAATTCCTATGTTAGCAATTGGCACAAGACCCAAAGCTATCTTCTGGGTTTGCCAAGACCCCAGATGCCAGACCTTGGAACCTTCTAGCTGCAACATCTGGCCTTTTGGTGAGCTCCACAGGCAGTTGTGCACTCAACTCAGAACTGCCTGTGGGGATGTCAAATCTTTACTGAAAGGTGAGCTGCCATCTTTCTGCTCACTTTGAATACAAAACAAATTAAATTAGATCTATTATTTGTAAAAATATAATTTTCTACGCAAATTAATTTTCTTAAAAATGTTACCTTGTTAACTGGAAGAGTTACACCACAACACTACAGATAACTTTATAAATGTATTTTGTAAACCAACCAAGAAAGAAACCATTCCAGATCAGGATAAATATTGTATACTATACCAAATTGATAAATGATGATAGTTTGCTTTGGAAACTGACTTAATTTTATTGGTAATAATCATGAGAAAAGGATTAGTACTTCCCAGACCCTTCCTCAGAAATAGCTGTTCTAATTTATTTTGCCAAGAATATTCCAAGAGCCTGTACATTCTCTGAACCAATATGATACTTGATTTTATGAGTTACTTGACTGCTTAATATCTGTTTTATGTCTTTTTTTTTTTGGCCAGTCCTGGGCCTCGGACTCAGGGCCTGAGCACTGTCCCTGGCTTCTTCCCGCTCAAGGCTAGCACTCTGCCACCTGAGCCACAGCGCCCCTTCTGGCCGTTTTCTGTATATGTGGTGCTGGGGAATCGAACCTAGGGCCTCATGTATCCGAGGCAGGCACTCTTGCCACTAGGCTATATCCCCAGCCCTGTTTTATGTCTTTTTAAATAACAGATTAAAATTATATTCAAATAGTGCTGGTAATTTCTTTAAAGTTATTATCAATGTAGCATAAAAATTAATCCCAAATGTTTCCTTTTTTGAGCATGCAAGATTAGTGAGACACAAGATAAAATGCAATCCAATGAACATATTGCCTCTAACAATTTTCTATTTTTCAAGGAAGAGGAAAAATCCATTATGAATATCTTTTATGGTATATAGAAAATAAGATCCAATAGTGAGTTCTAGTACATGGATTTCTAAGTGGATTTTTTTATTAAACTGTTATTAAACTGTTTATTAAACTGTTCTTTTTCATTGGTTATGAAGTATTAAAATTTTACACTTCCATAAATGTATATTTTGTTAAAATTTAAAATTACAAATTTATTTTGACTTATTTTGGTTTTTTGGCTTTTAAGTAATATTTTTAAGTAAATATTATTCTTATCATCTTCCACTAAATGAGACACATAGATTTAAATAGTATATCTATTATTGTCTAATTTCCACAATGAAATCAGAGGAATTTCTTACTAGGTATCAAATAAATGTTTACTTATCTTTGTTAAAACTCAGGAAAACACCCTACCACAAGAACTATTTAGTTCTTTCAATGAGTAAGTCTGAGAAGCAAAGGCTGGTTACAGTGACTCACATCTATATTCCCAAGGGACAGAAGTCTTGCAGGACGCAGAGGTAATAGGATCTTGGTCCAAGGCCAGCCCTAAGAATTGGATAAGGCCCTATATGAAAAATATAACTAAAAAAGAATGAGGGCATGGGTCAAGAGTAGAATGCCTGCTTAGCAAGTGGAGGGCTCTGAGTGCAAACCTGAGTAACACAAGAAAAATAAAATGAAGATCAGTCAGTTGGTTCCCAATCTGATACAGCAGAAATTAATGGACTGACAGATAAAATTGTAGGAAACAGTGAGTTGAAAATATTCAGGCTTGAGCATTTCTCCTTTTTTTTTTTTTTTTTTTTTTTTTGCCAGTCCTGGGCCTTGGACTCAGGGCCTGAGCACTGTCCCTGGCTTCTTTTTGCTCAAGGCTAGCACTCTACCCCTTGAGCCACAGTGCCACTTATGGCCGTTTTCTATATATGTGGTGCTGGGGAACTGAACCCCGGGCTTCATGTATACGAGGCAAGCACTCTTGCCACTAGGCCATATCCCCAGCCCCAACATTTCTCCTTTTTCAATAGGAAAGGAGAACATTTCTTTTTTAATTCAATATTTTGGAAACAAATAACAGTGTCAAAATGACATGAGAGATCTTACCCTGTCTTGAATATTACCAGCTGTGCAAAACTTTATTATATGAATCAGATAATATGAGGGAACGTTCTGATTTGTACTTGGCAATGATCAGATTCAACAATTAAACAAAAATCACTGAATCATCTATAACTTTGCACCATTTATAACTATCATAATGAACACTCTGGTTTCTATGTAGACTAAACAAACTGAGAACAATTTTTTGTCTCTATAAGAAAAATCAATATGCATGAGGAAAGATTTCTTCTAATTGACTGGACTGAGGTTGCAAACCATGGTTAACTGGCCTATTGCTATGAACCTGTGGTGAATCTGGACATCATGGCAGAGAACATGTGATAGAGCAAGGCTGATCATCTTATAGTTTTCAGAAAGAAGAGGAGGAAGGAAAGAGCCAGATTCTCAGTATCCTCATGAGGCCCTGTTCCTATTGACCTCACTTCTTTCCACTGGGCCCCTTCTCTTAAAGGTTGCACTGCCTCCTAATAATGCTACAAGCTGATGACCAAGCCTTTAGCACATAACCTTTAGGGCATATTACGTCGGAGCCATAACAATGTGGCGGAATACAATTGGAACGCCTTCAAAATTCCATTCGCAGAAAAATATCACTACTTAACCTGGCAGCTGAATTTTGAGTTATTTCTCATAAGATTTTTTGTAATCTTCGTCATAAACTCTCTCATTGAGAAAAATATATCCTCTTGCCTTTCACAGAAAATGGTAAATATTTTAGCTGCCTGGATCATAGTTCACAGTTGGAGCCAATAATCCGAGCAAACAATAAACAAAAAAGCTGGAAAATATTGATGAAATGTCTGTAAAGGCTTTGGCAATGCAACATATCCCTGATGTTTTTCAAAAGTTCTGCTCACACATTCTCAGGAGACAACAAAAGCTTTCAAAAGGTCATCATCAAGCTGATCTCAAGGCTCTCTGTACAAGCAGGAAGTAATGATGGAGTTGCAACTCTGTTTCCAGGCTCAGTGGTGGAAATGTTTTCCAGCATTCACACCTTGGCATAGATTAGGAGGCTCACAGATTCAAGTCCTTGGAAGAAATCTCTGTCCAATTATCAACTCATCAGGAGCCTAACTGAGCAGGTATTTTAGTGACCACACATTGAAAAGAATACAGAGTTACAGAACTGTAAGAAATGACAAAGTACTGAAGGAGGGAAGAGGCTTTGAATTTCAGAGTTCTCACATTATATATGTAAAATGTTAATTTTTAATAAAATTGAGACACTTAAAGAAATGAGAAATTTAGCATATCCACATAAAAAGTATAGATAATGCCCCTTAGAAAGCCCAGATATTTGAAATAACTACATACAAAGACTTTAAAACAACTATTTTAAATATTTTCTCTATAAAGATATAAAATGTTAAACCTGGTTTAAACATTGCACATTGTAAATGTCTCAAAATACCATATAATACTCAGTATATATGTATATATACATACATGCATATATATGATACTGTATATGTTAATTAAAATAAATTTTAATTCACAAAATATGTAAAGAACTGAAAGAAATCATGTTGAAAGAACTAAAAGGCAATATGAGAATGATGTCTCATCTTGCTGAATATATAATGCTTTATTGACTGTTTTCGTTTAGCAGTCTGAATATACAATTCTGTGCCTTCTGATTTCCATAATATCTGATGAGAAATTGGTAGCTGGGATAAGAGCCATATGCCTCTTTCCTCAGCTTCAGCTACTCATCTTGCAGAGGTTTCATTGAATCTCACCTCATTTACTGCTTTGAAAAATTCCTCTTCATCTTCAGCCTTTAGAAGTTAGATTATGAGGTGTTGAGGTATAGACCATTTTGAGTTTATCCTACTTGGAGTTTCTTGAGCTTCTTGGATGTGTATTTTACTGTTGTTCATTACATTTGGGTACGTTTGAATAATATTTTCTTTTTATTTTTTTCTGTATCTTTTTTCCTTATGCCTAGAAGCTCACTGGTGTCTTGTTAGTATGCTTGATATTCTTGAACAGGTCTCTGAGCTAATGTCAATATTTATTCATTCTTTTTTAAGTTCTGTCCTTCAGACAAGCTGGATGTTGTCAACTGACCACTCAGATTCACTGATTCTCCCTCTGCCTATTCTGATTTACTGTTGAGCTCTTGTGATAAATTTTTTACCTCAGTTATTACACTTTCAGATTATTTATTTGGTTCTTTAAAATAATCACTTTGGGGCTGGGAATATGGCCTAGTGGTAGACTGCTTGCCTTGCATACATGAAGCCCTGGGTTTGGTTCCTCAGTACCATTTATACAGAAAAAGCCAGAAGTGGAGCTGTGGCTCAAGTACTAGAATGCTAGACTTGAGCAAAAAGAAGCCAGGGACAGTGCTTAGGCCCTGAGTTCAAGTCTCAGGACTGGCAAAAAAAAATTGTTTTCATTTTACTTACTTTGTATATTTGGATTAAAAATGGTAGGAGAAGTGCACAGATCTATAGTACGCAAGAAAATTAAGTAATTTAAAATACCTCAAAGAAAAATCCAGTTCCAAATAGCTTTACTGGTGAAAACTACAAAGCCATTAAAAATTAACACTAATCTTTGCAAATTCTTCCAAAACATAGAAAGGAAATACTTCCAAACATACTGTCAGGCCCAGTTTTTACCTGATATCAAGACAAAGCTATCATGAAGAAAACAGTTACAAGCTAATATTCCTTCTAAATATTAAAAAAATTCAAAAAATACTATCAAATCAAATCTAGAACTATGAAACACCTATTATACATTGTGACCAAATAAGATTTATTATAGACTATATGATCTGTTTAATATCTGAAAATCAACTAGCATAATACATTATATTAATAGACACAGAGAAAACATTAGTAAGAAACCTAACATCCTTTTTGACCAAAACACTTAACAAGAAAAGTAAGTTTCTACAAGCTAATAAAGCCTATTTATTTTATGAACTCAAACTTATATCATACTTAAATGTGAAAAACTAAAAAAAAAAACCTTTTCATCCTAAGATGAGAAATAAGATAAGGATATTTATCCTTTCTTCTATTCAACATTGTAATGGAGTTTCATAACCAAAGCCATTGGGTAAGGATAAGAATTAAAATTTGTCTAGGTTGGAAAAAGAAGAGAAACAAATCTTTCTTTGATGTTGACATTATCTTATACATATATATATAACTCTAAACACTCCACTAAAAAACATTCAGGCTAATAAATAAGTTCAGAGACATGTTTGTACCATATGAGATCAATATTTGATCATCAAATATCACTCTACACTAGCAGCAAACAAGTTGAAAGTGAAATGCAAAACAACTTTCATTTATATTAATGTCAAGAGTCAAACACTTGGTGATGAATTTAAACATAAGATGTGTGCACAGGGTACTACCAAACATCATTAAGTGATATTAAACAAGACTTTAAAAAGAAAATTCCTATTTCTGTGGATTAGAAGACTTACATTGTTATAATGCTAATATGACACAAACTGATGTACAGGTTTAGTACAAGCCTTCTCTGCTTTTTTGTTTTTTCAAGAACTTGGCAAGCTGATGCTAAAACTCAGAGAAAAATCCAAGGCAACAATAACAAGCAAAACACTTAAAAAAGAAGGTCTTACAGGTCCCAATTTCAACATTTATTATACCACAACAGTCTTATTCCATGAGACTGCTATACAAGTATACACATATTTCAATAAAATAAAATAGACTAGCTAGCATGCATTTGTGTTTGAAGAAGTATCCAATAACTTAATTCAGATGAAGACTTTCCAACAATCTTCTAGGACAGCTGGATATTCAGGGTGAAAGATAAAATGTTGGAACTTTGTCTCATGTCATTAAAAATCTTAAATCATGAATGTGAATATAAATACTAAAATTGTAAGACTAGAGTCAATGCAAGTATGTATCTTCATAATAATAGATTAGCTAAAAATCCTACGCATGACAACATAAATATCAGTAAGCAAAGGATAAATAAGCTGGATTTTTATCAACACTGGACTTTTGTGTTTCAAAGGAAACTCTCAGGCAAAATTAATTTCTTTGTAGAAAATTAATTGATAGTTCCCAGAGGCTTGGATAGATAGAAAATAAACTTTAGACTTATAGATGACATGTTCACAGTCTTATACACATGAATGGAATACTACAATGATGAATTTTAGCACACATGAATTGTATCTTACATAAGGTATTATCTCACCAACTCAATTACTACTCTTTTGGTTGTAATCATACTTAATAGTGAGCAATACTTGTTTACATTTAGAGAAGGAACATTATTTTTCACCCAGATCAAGTGGTTAGGTATCCCATATGAAGAAGGAAAATCCTACCACACCTTGTCCCAGCCTCATCACCAACACTGAATCATGCTATCAACACCATGAATAATGTAGAAGAGAATGTATTTAGTGGCAATGAAATATAAAATATGTTGTATGTAAATAGAGCTAAGGATCTTCTAAGTGGCTAATGATGCCATTTCTGTTTGAAACCCTTGTGGACTCTCCCTTCTTCTGGGAAGAAGTCACATTCTCCAAATGAACCATGAGACCTCTGCAATTCCAGGCTTATTTCCCAAAGGCGTACTACATGTACTCTACTGGAATGTGATACTAGCATTGTACTGAGTAGATTAAAATTTCTTCTCACAATTCTGTACTTTACATTTACTTCTACCTCTAACTAGAACAGTATGTCTACCCCCAATTTGCATAAGAGCAGTGTTGTAGATTTCTGTAAAGCACACAAAATCACACACACACACACACACACACACAATCACACACACATTAGTGGTTCATGGATTTCCCTACTTAACCAATGAATTTTAAATTTCCTTTGACAAACATGATCATTACAGATTCTGCCAGATGTACAATGTCATCTTTCTACACATTAAATTTGTCTTAAGAAAAACATTTAGATCTAAAGCAAAAGGAATTCAACTCAAGATATTCTAGTTTGGCTTATGATCTTTGATAGAATAACTATAGAATTACTCTTGAGTTTGTATTTAAGTTTAAATACTGTGTCAGATGAATTGTCTAGATTTTCAACTTTACATTTTTTATTTATCTAAAACATGATATCCTATCCTTACATCTTTCAATAGTAAAGTTTGCTCATTTAAAGTATAAAGATCTGAATTAAATAAGTAGCCCCTAAAATGGGAATTTGAAGTTCTTTGTGCAGATGCTACTTTTATAAAAATAAAAATGAGTCAATGAACATTTCTAAGTTATTTTGCCTCCCTTTGATATCTTATTGAGAAATTGATCCTTACTTTCAGCTTTAATTCACATAAGAAGTAACAGATTATACCTATGTATATAATATTTTTCAATATGGTTAATTACTACAGTTGAAGCTTCTTGTGTTCCTTTAATGAATTCTTGGCCTATTGTGAAGAAATGACTCTCTCAAAGGCCAATAATTTATTATACCTTCCTGGTCCCAGCCTTCCTGGTCCCAACTATACCACATACTGTTTAATAATTTGCAATGATTTAGAAAGATTGTCACAATCACTCAATTACTTAAATACAGTCTCTGGATGTAATCTATATAGCATGAAGCATACCCTCAGCTCACAATTAGAACTGTCTTGGTAATTAAATGGAATCTAGAAACAACTGTGTTATGAGCAACTTATACACAGTAGACAGTGCTGGAAGACAGAAAGTAGTCACCTTTCTTTCACTCACCAGGTAGTTGTGTCATTTGCCATATATTGGAATGCAGCAGTGGAAAGAAGGACCCTTAACTTGAGAAATCTGATTCTTCATTCAGGTTCTCTTGCTTTTTAGCTTCTGATCTTTATATATTACCTGAGTTTTATGTTCTTCCTCCTGATGAAAAGGAAACTACTACTGATAATTTCCTAGGCTCCAATCAGTGGCAGATATTTATGTAACCTGTAGTAAAGGTAGAAAACATGTTTTCTGAAATATTGCCAGAATATTTATTTAAAATGTCAATGACTTATTTCCTTGAAGCCTCTTGAAGCAATATAATAACAAAATCGGTCAAATTACCTAAGAGAGGAAAACTCATTTAAAATTTAATTGTCAAAAACATTTAATTACTTCTGTGCTAGTGACACAGAATTGGGAGGTAATGTACTTTAACTACCATACTTATAGCCAAAATCAAATTATCTCTAGGGAAAAGAGACACTTGGCCATATGTCTTCATAACAGTATATGAAGGACAAATAATGTGAGTTCTAAAGACAGATTCTATTGACCTCACAGTTATATCTTGGACTAGACCTATATCACTAGGAAATGGAAAGTGTTCTTTATGAATAATATTTTAGAATATTGAAAGTAAGCAGAATATGTAGAACAATATAAATACTTTATAGACACATATATGACAAAATATTTAAAACAACCAGATTTAAATAAATATTAACTTTTAGATTTTTGCTTCATATCTTCAGTAATAATCTACTTGTGAAATTCAATGTGTTATATATTTACCAACTTCTATTTAATTAGATGAACACTAATTTACAGACATTATGAGATCTAGAACAATGTGACTGTTTGATATTTTACTAGTACCTAGTTTAGTACAACAGAAAATTTCTATGCTCTTTTCTACGTCCAGTTGACGTTCACATATTCTGAAGTTGGCAAGTCTAAATTTATTCTCAAATTATTTTTGACTGATATGGACAAATATTCAACGCTTCTGAGATGGGTTTTGAAATGTTTGAAAACTTGTATAGCTTAGCTACTTTTGCTTAAGCCTGGTGCTCTACCACTTGAGCCACACCTCTACTATCTGAATTAGGGAAGGGAAGGAGAACATCAAAATCGTGAGGAAAAGGATAAGAGGTGCAACAGTGACACTTAAAAGACAATATGTTGAAAATTAACTATACAACTTGGGGTGGGAGGGGTTGGAGATGAGGAAAAGTGGGAAAAAATGAGGGAGGAGGTAACAAGTTTGACAAGAAATGTATTTACTACCTTACTTATGTAACTGTAACCCCTCTGTACATAACCTTGGCAAATAAATTAAATTAATCCAAATACCCTTGATACTGTTTATACAGGTATTAGAACTAGGGAAAGGAAAGGGAATATCAAAAGTGAGAGATAAAGGACAAAAAGACAAACCATTCCAAAAGCAATGCTTACAAACCCATTTGGTGTAAATCAACTGCACAACTCTTGGGGGGAGAGGAGAAGGGGAGGGGGTGGGGGGAATGAGGGAGGAAGTAACAAGCTGAACAAGAAATGTACTCACTGCCTTACATATGAATCTGTAACCCCTCTGTACCACACTTTGACAATAAAGAAAAAGATTAAAAATAATATAAAAAATTAAATTAAAAAAAGAAACATGTATAACAATATGACCCAGGAACTTTTCAATGTGTAACAAGGTGAATCACTTACTTCATTGTGGTATCTGTGATAATTCAATCTAATGAATCAGTATTCCAATGTCTTTACGCATTCCTCACCAACTAGGAAGTAATTTTCCATTTGACCAGGAAAGGGAAAGGGGTAGAAAAAAAGGGCAGGGGGGGGGGGGGGAGAACACTGCTATGTAACTTTTCAAAATATGAAAAGCATGTATCCTCATTTCAAAAGCAAAACCACTACTTGAATAAAATAACATTGGTAATTTGGGCTATTTCTTTATAATTTACAAAATAGAAAAGCTTATTTTACTTGAGCATGACTGATATTCACTATTGCAGTTGGATGCATACTTTTCTAGTCTCTTCTGTGCCTAAAAAGAGAACATATTTCCACTAACAAAAGGAATTCTGCATGTAAAAAAATTACCATCTGGTGTTTTACCCAGTTAAACGAATCTAAGAACTCTTTGTGACAACTAAAAGTGCATTGCATATTTTAATGTTTAAATAGTACCAGATTATATACAGATATAATAGTAAAATTTTTATAATTCTCTTTATGAAAGTGGAAAAAATGAAAATAGTAATTGTGTCCCCTCTTCATAAATACTTTGCATCTGTCTGGTTGTTTCCTCAAGATAAATTTATCAAGGTACGTCCTTGTAATTAGGCTTTTGATATATGGTACCAAAAAGCCAGTATTTTACTTCCCTGTTGCTGCTCCTTTAAAAAATAACCCCAAACTTAGTGACTTGAAATAAGAGTAATCATTTCTTAACACTTACAGTTTCTCTAGGTGAGAGAACTACACACAGAGTGATTACTACTTTACCTTATCCTAACTGAATCTCATCTAGAAAAGTAGAAATCATGGTGGTGGAATCACCTTGGGATCGCAGGATGCTGTTAGCAGCCATCCACTAAGAGACAACCTTCTGTAGGCATTGACAACAATATCCAGCCCAGGCACCAGTGGCTCCATTCATAATTCCAGCTATTTAAGAGATTGAAATTGGGAGAATTGTAGTTTGAGGCCACTGTGGGCAAACACATTTGAGAGACCCTTTATTTAACCCATGGCTGGATGCAGTAATATGCACCTGTCCTCCTACACTACTAGTATAGGAGGCTGGGGTTAAGAGGAGGAATCATAGCACCAGGCCAGCCTTGTTAGAAAGGCCTAGAGACTACATTTGAAAGGAGAGCAGCATGGTGGTGTGTACCTATGATCCTAGGGATGATAAGAAGGCAGAAGTAAGGCATATCATGACTGAAGGATTCCGTCAGACAAGAAGCAACACTTTATCCTAAAAATAACCAGTGAAAAACCATCTTGGCAAGTATGAGGTACTCAATTCAAACACCAACATCAACATAAATAAATAAATGAATAAAATAATAAATAAATACCACACAATCTGTACCTTCTATCTAGTGGCAATTGCTATGGTCATATACCTAACTTCAACTTGAAGCCTTTTCTGAGCTTTTTCTTAGTGAATAAACCTGCCAAAGAGCAAAATGTCTACTCTAACATTTCTACATTTCTTACAGAAGAGAACATTTTTCTTGAAAATGTTTGGTGTATTTATTCCAAATAGTTTCATTATAATATAATGAGGCTTGTAAAGCTATTAGACCAAAATAGTCCTGTAGAAGATACTGTGTAAGTATAAATAAATAGACTTCACTAAGAAGTAAAGATGAATACTATCCAGAAAATAATATACTGTTTATCTGATTTATGTAACCGTAACACCCCTGTACATGACCTTTATAATAAAAATACTTTAAAAAATATTAACAATAATCATTCATAAAACAAAAGATCCTTTCCTCACTTTTTTTTGGCTAGTCTTGGGACTTGAACTTGGGGCCTGGGCACTGTCCTTGAACATCTTTGTGCTCAAGCACTTAAGCCAGAGTTCCACTTCCAGTCTTTTCTGAGTAGGTCATGGGTGATGCAAGTCTCACAGACATTCCTGTCTTGGATGGCTGTGAATGAGATCCTTAGATCTTAGCTTCCTGAATAGCTAGAATTAGAGGCATGAAACACTGGCACACAGTTCTTTTCTCACTATTGTTAAATTCAGTTTCACATATTTTTCTGACTTATTTATTAAATGGCTTCTCTTTTAACCTTCTGATTACATTACCCAAATACATATTTGGACTCAAGTAGAATTCTTTTGCATGAGATTAAACAAATGCTGAGTCATTTTTCCCTTCCTCCTCCCTCCCTCCCTCCCTCCCTCCCTCCCTCCCTTCCTCCCTCCCTCCCTCCCTTCTTTCTTACCTTTCCCTTCCTTTCCTTCTTTCTTCCATTCTTTCTTTCCTTCTTTTTTTCTTTATTGGTCCTAGGGCTTGAGCTCAGGGCCTGGGAGCTGTCCTAAATTTTTATGCTCTAGACTAATACTTGAGGTAAGAGGCTCACAGACTTTCCTGTATTCAATCTGCTATCCTTAGATCTCAGCCTACTGAGTAGGTAGAATGACAGGCATGAGTTATCAGAGCCTGTATGTTTACTAATGTTTGGAATTTATGGCCACAAATTTGACTTTTATAATTAGAAATTTTAAGTATTTTTTCAAAGCAAACACAGATATATATGTATATATATATATATATATGATTATAATGATGTCTTTAAAAAAAATACAGCAACAAGCTCAGTGCCTGTGGCTCATGATTATAATCTTAGCAACTAAGGAGGCTGAGATGTGAGGCGAGCAGTTTGAAGCCAGCCCAAGCAGAAAAGTCTGTGAGACTCTTATCTCCTCTTGATCATTAAATAGCCAGAAGTAGAGCTGTAGCTCAAGTGGTAGGGTGCTAGCCTTGAGAAAATATGTTGAAGGATAGCAATTAGGCCCTGAGTTCAAGTCCAAGGATTAGTACACAAAACACAGAGGGAAGGGGAGGGAGGGAGGGAGAGAAAAGGAGAAAGGGAGAGAGGAGAGGAGAGAGAAGAAAAGAGAAAAATGTAGCAACTAGGGAAGTAACTCAAGTGATAAAATATCAGGCAAATAAGCAAGCTTGAGGCCTTTAGTTTAAGCCTTAACACTGCAGAAAAGCTAAAATAAAAAATCAAAGTCATCTGGTTAAAAGTGTAACATCAGAACGAATATTATAAATGAAAGTTTAGCATTGGTTTTTCTCCATGTACTGTCACTAGGGATTTTAATTCCTTTTGTTTTTGTGTTGCATTCATTGGTAGCATTTCCTAGCCTCAGGTCCTCAGCTCCTCCCACTAGCCCCCAGATCCACCCATACCTAATGGGCCACTCCTACTCACTACCTAACTACTTCCCCTTTACCCCCAGAGAGAGAAGCTGCCGCCTGGATAAGGTGCAGATGCCATGTAGCTCCCTCTCCCGTAGGAGCTAAGGCCCACTAATAAACCTCCTTATGAACCTTTTTCTCCTGTCTGTGATTATCTCTGCATGGTCCCCTGGGATGGCCGGGACATATCCTTTCATTCATAATTTTGTATGATGAGTGGATCTTTAGAATTTTAATTTTATTTCATTTTTTATTTCATTTTATTTCATTTTTAAATGAAATATTTGTGGTAAATGAACTAGGTATGGGTCACAGAGATTTATAGTTGTCTTCTGTATTCTAAGTATCCTGCCTCTGTTTGCTCGTGACTTTCGTTTACATTGATTACAAGAAGCTTTAAAAGTGATATTCCTGAACTTCTGTTTGCAAGGCTTTCCAAGCAAAAAGTTTAGTAAAAATAAAAACATTAAGTCAAATGACTTAGAACTTCAGATCATCAAGTAGCAATCATTAAAAATAATCTCATGTTGACATATAATTTCATGAATAAGTACTTTGAACAAGAGTACAGAACAATAAAACATTGAAACAATTTTTCAGTGAGTCACACTTAGAAATTTTTATGCGTACATAAAATGAGTACAAATAATTGAGCCTTTCTCATTCTGCTTTCTATTTTTTTTTAAAGCAAATGGAGCACCTTTATTTTAAAGTGAAAAGAAAACTTCAAAGGAAAGTAGGAAGAATCTATCCAGAGAGGGGCCTCAAAGAAGAGCCCAATGGAGTCCTCCTGTAGGGAGATTTTGAAGTCCTGGGTTCCTCCATATCTCCTCCCTTGGGCTTGGCACTGATTACTTGATGGCCTGCACATGCACGACTCTGACTTTTCTCATTGGTAGAGTGGACACTAGGACATGTTGGGAAAAAGCATTTGAGCAGGATCCTGAGTCATTATGGGAACAAAAAGTGCCATGATGGGCCATGTGTTACAGCTTCCATGAGTATTTCCACACCACTCATCCCTATATATCTAACAGTTCTTTATTCTTTACTTCATGCTTCCTTTTCAGATGAAAAGTCTAACTGCCATCAGGTAACAGCAGCAGACTGCTCTGGGCTAGTTCCTGCCGAGATAGGGCAGATTCAGGAAGACAATCTAGGGTCCTCTAGGTAGGGCCTTTTATGTGGACAGGAAATGGTCTATGTACTGTGTTTGTAGAAGGCAGTATCTTCATAGGATGATTTATATGAGGCTCATTATTGATGGCCTTTTATAGCATGATGGACTCCAATTTAGAAGAAACAAACAACAAACAAGTTGAGAATGGAGGGATCCCAGAATCAATTCTTTTAATCTTACAAATTTTTATTCCCTCACATTAAGGCATGGAGAGACTTTTCAATCAATATGATGTAATATACTTTCAAAATATGACTTGAATACAGAAACCTAAGTTAATGACCAAAACAAAAAATATTTCATTCTTTTCTTTAAATTGAAAAATATAACTGGACTTTAATATATGAATATTAATCTATTAAATTTTTATTTGTATTTTTTTCTTTTAATATTTATTCTCAGAAACAGTACTTCCTTAAGAAATAAAAATAAGATTTATATACATGAACTATATATTGATGGATTTCAAATAAATAATGAGCTTCTACAATTTCAGATGGCATGGTCATTACAAATAGAGTCTTTAAATTTTTTTCTACTTTATGTCTGACCACAGAAAGGGATGTAAAGTTCAATTATAGCCAGAAGAATTCTCCAGCCCCAATTTACTAGCTACGTTTGTTTTTCCAGCCATACCACATGCCACACAGCTGTGAATTACTTAGAGGTTTACTGGACACTCTTGTTTAGGAAGATTTTCTTTCTTTCTGATTTTCTGCCTCACATCACATTAGGAAGAAGTTAATGTGGTTTTTCCGAGCCATTGCTATTTCTAAGTAGTTCAGATGTCTTTGAGGCATGCTTCCTTCAAAGTTGTTTTTTCTTGAGACTTTGGTTTGATTCACTTAATATAATACACATTTACATAAATACAAACGATCCAAATTATTACTTTATCCAACAAAGGCCTAGGTGAATATTGGGGCTAAAGCAAGGATTGAGGCACACATATGGCTGTTTTAATGGATTCTAGTACATTCTAGTGGATGACAACTAAAAATAATAAGTACTCAAATAATTGAGAGAATATTCCTGAAAGAAATGATGTGCAATAAGGAATCTCTGTGTGTCTTGTTATTTTAACAGACATTTTAGGTCTTTTTCCCAAGGATGGTAGAGGAGCATAATTCACATCAAGAAGTAGCAAATGTCTATCACCCAGATGAAGACTTTTGAAAGTAAAAAGAAAGGATAGAGAAAACAGAAGGAAAGAGAAGAAAATGAACAAAGCAGGACAAAGAAAAAGGCTTGACTGGGAATAAATAAAACAGCCATCCAGAAGTTCAGAACCAAAAGTATCTACAAGAATTGTGTTCACACGGTGGGTGTTCTAAACTGCCACCACCAGTGGGAAAGGCTTTGGGCATTGAGAATGGGAACTGATCTTGCCCATTCACTACAACTGTGTCCTTATAGATGGAATGATTGGCACTGAGGAGTCAGGAAATGTACCCAAGCTGTGTGGAAAGATTTAGGCTGGAACTAAAGGTTAGTTCCTGGTATATTTCATTTAAGACTTGCTTTCATTTGGGTTACCTTTGATGTGGGCACATCCATGAGTCCTGAGCATGAATCAAGAGATTATGTGATTAGCATTCACTAAATGTACAAGGCTGCAAATGTAAGTACCTAACTCAAATTAGCCTAACCTACTTTATTTTGTAAAGGACTCCATTCTGTTTGGCAAGAAAGCTATTTAAATTAGTTTTGCATAAAGTGTTCTTCAGAACTCAATCAGAACCCTACCTGTGTCTCTGTTTTGAGGACATATTGCTGGAAAGGGCTATACAAGCTGACAGTCACCTTAGCAAAAACACCCGGACCTAATAGCAAGAAGTAGGCAAGAGTTCAGAGCATCCTGGAAATTTGTAGAAAGACTGGTTCATGAGCCTCTTTTAATGGGGTTTGTGGAGCAACACTCACTTGGTTCTCATTTCCCAGGAACCAAAGCAGCCTGAAAATTTAAAAAGTAATGAAGTTTCTGCCCAAACTAGAGACAAAGAAAATTTAGAGCTAGGATGATTAGCTCCTTAGTTATTTGGAAACTATTCTAGAGAAGATTAAAAGCTACTGTGGTGTGGCCTGTAGTTAAGTCCTATGGTATATAATTTTAGCAATCATCTGGGAACAGCTAAGGAAGGAATAATTATGGGAATACTGACAGAGTAGAGGCCAAATTCTCAAAGTACATGTATAAAATCTAATAAGAAACTTCCGTTGGTAAAGAAAAGAGCTTGGAAATGAAAACGAAAAGGAGAGTAAGAACATGTAAGTAAATATAGAAAATGAACTGCACATCTTCTCACTCTTTCATTTTGCTCTCCCCACTAGATCTTTCCTTCCCAACCAGAGATCATTAGTAATGAAACCTTCCCAGTACTGCTTCTGAGTGAAGTCAATAAATTGTGCTGAAGTTATCAAGAAACTTTTGATTGTTGTTGGTTGTAGGGCTTGAACTCCAGGCCAAAGCACTGTCTCTAAGCCTCTTTATGCTCAGGGCTGGAGCTCTACCACTTGAGCCACAGCACCACTTTCAGGTTTTGAGTAGTTTATTGGAGATAAGAGTAGAAGTAACAAGTTGAACAAGAAATTCACTCACTGCCTTACATATGAAACTGTAACCCCTGTGTACTACACTTTGACAATAAAGAATTTTTTTTTTTAAAGAGTGTCAAAGGGACATTTCTGCCAGGGCTGGCTTCTAACCACAATCCTCAGATCTCAGCCTCCTGAGTAACTAGGACTATAGGTATGAGCCACTAAGCCTGGCTTCAAGAAACTTTTTGAAGCAAACTGCTTCGGCTGACAGGATAAAATTTAATTAAGGAAATAGTTACAGTGCATGATATTGCACATCTAGAATCTCAGCTACTTGGGAGGCAGAAGAAGAGGATTATGAGTCTAAGGACAGCCTGAGCAAAAGTGACAAGACCCTATTTCAAAAACACAATGAAAAAAATGTACATTTGGGGGTTATAATTCCACTGGTAGACCTTTCGCCTAGCATACCCAAGGCCACTGGTTCAACCCCCAGTACAGAAGGAAGGGAGGGAGGGAGGGAAGCCGGGAGGGAGGGAAGGAAGTTGGCTTAGCAAAAATAGGCTGGTCACATTTCAGCAAACGAAGAAACACTACAAAGGAAGCAACAGAGGAGAAACTTCAGAATGGGAGAAAATATTGCCAACTATACAGCTGACAAGGGTTTAATATTCCAGAACATGTGAAACAAATAATTCAATACCAAGGAGATGAGTATAGTGTCCACATGGGAAAAGACCTTAATTTAAAAAGACATACAAATGGCCAATTGAGATATAAATTACTTAGAATCACTAATCATCAAGGGTATACAAATCAATACTACAATGAATATCACCTTGCTCCAATTGGCTCTTTCCAAAATGACAAAGATTACATGGTAATGAGGAAATAAAGAAAAGGAAAAGTGTGTCACTCTCAGTGAGAACTTAATTTAGTATAATCATTTTGGAAAATGGTATTAAACTTCCTTAAAAATTAAAAATAGAAATAGCACAAGACTGAGTAAACCATCTCCTGGGCATGTAGTAAAATACGCCATTAATTATATATATGCGCTCTCATCTCTGTTTCAACTCTATTCTTAAGATCCAAGACATGGAAACAACCTAAATGTTTAAAAAGTACTCTGATAAACAAAATATAGTACATCTACACAATGAAATATTATTCTACCATAAAAAAGAATGAAATCCTCCCATTTGGTAGAACATGTACATACCTTGTGGCTATTATGTTAAGTCCAATGAGCCTGACACAGAAACACACTGACTACTGGACTTCATGCATATGTTAAAAATAAAAATAGTGACATTAGAGAAATACAGAGTCAAACAGTGGCTCCCGGAGGCTAAAAAAGAGGGGAGGTGCAGAAAGAATGATTACTTAAAGAATGTGAAGTTACAGCTTTAAGAAAAGGAGTAAGTTGTGATGTTATACTAAACAGAAGAGTGTCTAAAGATAATGGTAAGGTTTGTAGATTCCAAAATGGAAGATTTTAATATTCTCACCATAGAAGAGTGGACACACAGGTAATGGAGAAACTAATTTGCCTGATTTATTAGCATATATATGCATTAAAACATCAGATTGTATCCCATAAATATGTCCAGTTTAGAAGTGTCCAAAAAGCCAATCAATCACATATTTAAAGTAAGAAGAAAATGTTTACATTGTACTGAGGATGTTAAAAGAGAGATATTAACCCGGGTGCAGATGGCTCATGACCAGAATCCTAAACACTCAGCAGGCTGAAATCTAATGATCTCAGCTTAAAGCCAGCCTGTGCAAGATAGTCCATGAGACTCTTGGCTCAACTAACCGCAAAATTGCCAAAAAGTGGAGCTGGGACTCAAGGGGTAGAGCACTAGCCTACAGCAAAAAAGCTAGGGGACAGTGCCTAAGCCCCGAGTTCAAGCCCTAGTACTAGAGCAAACAACAAGAAAGAAGGTGGTGGGAGAGAGAGATATTAAGCGATAACAATAGTAACTACTGTATAATGACTCTGAAATTACTATTGACCCTAAATCAGCTACCATTTCTCAAATATACCTTTACAATAAACTACATAAACGTATAACTGAGAGGTGGTAGCTGTCTTGAGATCTTCTTAGAAATTGGAATGAAAGAAAGAAAAAGTAATTTTAACACTTGGAGCTCACAACTTAATATTACATGTGTAGGATCAACCTTCCTGGAGTATACAAGGTTTCTGGCTTCTCTTGGCCCCAGCATCCTTTCCTTCCTTGCATGTTGATATTCTTGCATTGGCAGAAGGCCTAAGGGATAACAAACACTGCCTGACATGAGGTTCAGGCTGCAGCCACTGCAAAAAGCATAGGCAAATGGTCCACTTTCTGCTAGAGATCCCTTCAGCCCTCTACAAATAAAGTTTCAAAAACAGAGGAGAAAAATGAAGACCCTTTATGGGCAAAAGTAAGTAGAACTTTTGACCACTGCTTCCCATTTGTGCTTATCGTTATAACCTATGTGTCATTTGTTATTTACCATGTAAAACAAAATTCCTCCACTTTAGCAACAGAAAGCATCAATAAGCAGTTTCTGTGGCCAGCCATTTGGGAGTGTTCAGCTGAGTGGTCCTGGCTCAGGCTTCCTTATATGGATGAAGTCATAACATCAGTGCATTGATGTGGCTGTAAGACAAGAGGACTCAGTTCCATGCTGGCTGTCAATAGGAGGCTCAGCTATATAGGCTCCCTAGCGAGCTGGATTTTGTGAGTTAGAGGTGAACTTCTTCCAGAATCAGGGGTTAAAGTTAGCCCTACCTCAGGAGTTAGAGTTATTTCTACTCTATCATGTAGGTTAGGGTTACATGTTGGCACATTGGGACTCCCCAGAAGCTGGGACACCAGGTAGGGGGGACACTGGAGCTAGTTTCCTTAGCACACAGAGAGATTGCTTTTCTTTTCTACCTACCTCTTCTGCCATTATAAATGATTTTCTTAATATGTGCTTAAAATGGTTAAGCAGTACTATTTATGAAATAATGTATTTCATGTGATTGCTATGTGTTTTACTATATTCATTTCCAAGTAGAAATTGAACTATTAAAGCAAAACGCAGGTTATATCCTCATAGCAACTTAGAGCATCACTGCTGAGTGATGGGTGTATACTCACCAGTAAGGAACCCCTCCTTTATAAGCCTGAGCTGCTCATGCTTGAAGGAGATCCTTAGCTCCTTGTAAGTCAGGAAGCATTTGTTTTATGTGACACTTACAGTAAATTCCCTGGAAGTTGAAGGTAATAGCGTAGGGTCAGGGGGGATACAAGCCTACAACAAAGCCCATTTGCTATGGTAGTTCTGTCACTTGCCAGCCATCCTGGGTAATTACTTCAAACTGAAACCATTTAAAGAATTGAACCATAAGGGGAAAACAGATTGTTCTCAGGGTATAAAACTAAACTCACCTGATTATGTATTGTTACACCGCTGTCCACTTTCATTATCTAAGGCCATAAAACAATTTCCTGGAATGACCCCAGCAAGAATTGCTTTTGCTTTGTCATTCTGGTAAACTGGATCTAATAGTCTCACTTTATAACTTCTGCAACTGGGCACCCAGGAATGCTTTCTGGTGTCTGAGTTCATGCAAATATTCCATTGGGTAATCTTAGTATTACTTTAAGCATGGTTGGGGAAATCATGTTATAATCATTGCATTTTATTAGCAACCAGCCCTTTTCCCTCATAAAATTCAATGTTCTGTAACCTATTGCCTGTTCTGTCCTATGTAGTGGCTTTTTCTCGTCTTTGGGTGGTACGTCCATAAACCCTCATTTTGCTTTCCTGAGGTTGCTGTGTTTACTGTTGTCCTTCATGGCCAAATGTGACAATATTGGTCATGCAGGAGAATGGTGGAAGGTTAAGAATCACTATGTCCATACACATAGTCTCACCCTTGTTCCAACCTGCAGCCTGTGGCAGGTCGCAGGCTCAGGAGCTGTGATTTTACCATAAGCCTGTCAACAATACAGTGTCAAATCATTGGAGAAGAGAACTGTGCCATTTAGTTCTTACTCTAAATTCATACCTGTATTAAATTAACATGACCATTGCACAGTTAAGTTGGTTTTCCTCACTATTATGTATTCAAGATGGTGGTATAGGAGCTACAGTACATGCATAGCACACACTTACCATAGTGATTCCCTAACTTTCCCACATCATTTCCTCCCCCTCTTATCAGGTCCCTTTTATAAGGAACTTGAACTTCCAAGGGATAAAGCTTTACAGTTTAACTCTGCATAAATCCAATGTCTGTGTCATGAACAATACGAGAAGAAATTGTAGCCTCTTTATCATTGTAATTATATTGGATTATAGTCCAATAATTGTAGATTACTCTGATGACAGATAATATCTGATCTGCTAATACTCCTGGTGGCTTAGACATATCTGAAGGTATTTATTCAGCTATTATATTTCTCTTTTTTTTATAACAAATGTACAAATATAGAGCACTTTCACAATTAAAAACTCATTAAAGCCAGGCACAGTGGTATACACCTGTAATAAAACACTTCAGAAGCAGAAATAGAAAGATTTTGAGTTCAAAGCCATTCTGGGCTCCACAGTGAGAATTTGTCTCAAAACAAATAAAACAGCAACAAATACTACCACCTCACTGAAGATAACTATCATGAAAAGAGATGTATTTTGAAAGTCCATGGAGAAACTCTGCAAGTCTCTATGAAAGTGAGTTCATGAGGAGTTGGAGCCAAATGGAAGTCTAGAAGTTAGATTAGGAGTCTTTTCAATTTCCCAACACCATGTGTTTTCTGTCCTCTTTGTTTCTATCTTTGCCTCTTCCCTGTACAAAGTTTCCTCTGAATGATCTTGGGCCCAAAGCTTATATAACTTGACAATTGTGCTGTCATCTAGCAAATGTCTCTGTCTCCATTCTAATTAAGAAAAAAGATTTACCCTGGGTATTGTATATATGTTTATCGGAAGTAGGGAAGGGAAGGGGAACATCAAAACAGAGAGACAGGGCTGGGAATATGGCCTAGTGGCAAGAGTGCTTGCCTCCTATACATGAGGCCCTGGGTTTGATTCCTCAGCACCACATATACAGAAAATGGCCAGAAGCGGCGCTGTGGCTCAAGTGGCATAGTGCTAGCCTTGAGCAAAAAAGAAGCCAGGGACAGTGCTGGACTATCTTGATAGCCAGATACATGATGAGTCACTGCGAAGGACACAGTTGTTTAACATTTATTTTTTGTCTTTAAAATTGTCTTTAAGATGTTGAAGAGAAGAATATAAAATAAGAGTAAAATCATATGATAAAATTGTCTTTTTATTTTTTTAACTTATTGTCAAGAGGGGTTACAGTTACATACATAAGTTAATGAGTCCATTTCTTTTCAAACATTGTTACAGCCTCCCTCATTTGTTTCTTCCACTCTCTCCCCCCAAGTCCTCCACCCACCCCAAGTTGTAAAGTTGATTTCCAAGATTCTGTCTTGTGAGTATCAGCTGTTGCATTGGTTCATGCTTTGTCCTTTGTCTCATCATTTTGTTGTTGCCCTTCCCTTCCCTAATTCACATAAATATATATACAATACTCAGGGTACCAAAATCAAATACAGAGGATAAACCAAAGGGAAAACATGAAATAAAAAAGAAATAACTTCACACAGTACATTAAAAACAACTAAAATGAAGAGCAATCTTTGTTTCCATATCTTGGAGTTCTTGTCGCTTAGCATCATCTTATATGGTCATATATACATAGCTATTGAGCTATTTTTCTAATAAAAATGTTTCCTTAAAAGTTCCTGGAGGGAAATTTTGCTTTGGTTATTGTTAAGAAAAAGAGGAACTGCTTTAAGATGAGAAAGGAATTTTGTAATGTAATGTTTTGTCTTAAACTGCTTTCTTCTCAAGATGGAATTACAACACATCCCAAACTGTTCAAGAAATAGCCCAGGGTATGAGTGTATTTTGAGATTTCATGTAATATTGTTGATCTTATTTCAAAATCACCTTATGTAAGTATTTTACCCTGTACATGTTAGCCAGTCACAGGCAGGTTGTGAACTAGAGCCCAATCTGAGCAGAGGGGAAGACCTGCTGCCTTAAGGATAAATATGGAAGTAGGCTACCTGCTCTGTATGCTTGCTTGCCAGGCTTTGGGCTGATGGCATTCCCTTTTTCACAGAAATAAATTTCTTCTTGCTGGAAAAAAATTCTCTTTCAGTAGTTGCACAAAGGAGTTTCAATTCAACATGTCAGCGTATGAGTACAATGCATCTTTATTAATCTTTGCCATCATTCTCCCCACCCCCCATCTCTCCCAATTTCCTCCATCCTTTCAAGTTTTCTAATGCCACTTTTATATATTTACATTGAGTATTATGACTATATTAGGTCATCATTCCTCTCACCATTTGTTTGCACCCTCCCATTTAGTACTTTTTTTTCTTTTTCTTCTTCTTTTTTTTTTTTTTCCGTCCTTTCCTCAGTTTCTGCTTGCTGGTATTCATTTTACTAAACTTCCCAGTTAACAAAGGAGTTACATCATTGGAATCCTACCCCTACATAGACTCTCTTTTAGTCAGTTTGATCATGTATACATACATCCATAAGGCACTGTATGTTTCCATTTATATCTGTGTTTTAGATCTAATTTTCACATATGAGACATTTCATTAACTTTGGTTATGTACATAATGCTCTTTTTGTCTCCCCATCCAATCTTCTGCAATGTGTCTTTTGGCTAACTTTTGCATATTCTAGACTTCCTTCTGTCGACAGTGTTAAGTCCAGATGAGAACAGGCTGAGAAACCAGGAGGCTCCACTGGGTGAGGAATTCATACCTGTGAGGCAAGAGGCCCCACCTTCGCACCCCAGCTGAGTTCTTTCATAACACAGAACACATCCCATTTTCTAGTTTTATTTTCAGTAAGTCACTTACCAAGCAAGTGTCTGGATAACATGAACTGCTCTCTCTGGTCCTCTTGTTTTATCATACTCTGATGTCTTCACTTATGACATTCCATCTCTTCATCAAACTCCATCCCAAGAATTTTGAAAGCTGCTATAAATGAGGAGCCAACCTAAACACTGCCAAAATTAATATCCCTTCAATTCTGCTTATGTTTGGTTTGGTACTCAAATAGCTCTCTTATACTGTGCCTCACTCTAAATTTAGTAATAATATACTGGCATCATGTACATATAAAATGTTATTGGTGTTTTACTCTTTTCAACTCCACACAGAGGCTAAGCTATGGGAGACACACTTAGTAAATGTTTGTTGAATTGAATTAAGACTGAGTTCAGTTTGCTACACAAGTGTGTTTTATTTCCAAGGCAGTACTATAAAATAATGCTTAAATAAATTCACTTAAATACATTTACATGGTACAAAATATTTGGGGCATCTTGTCTGTAAAACAATGACACAGGGTCTGTTCTAAAGAGAAATAAGAATTTGAGTATGCAAATGCTCTAGGGACTTTACTACATAAATCAAAGTGCATATTTATTGCTGTAGCTACTGTATAGAATCAATACTTACAACTCGGTGTCATTCTGTACTCTGGGGAAATCATGAGAATTTAGGTTAATCTGCACCCGACAAGCCAGAGCTACTCAAATTATGAACTGTGGCCATTCCAATCAGGGCTGTTCTTTAAATACAATGAAGTACATAGGAACACTGGAAGTAGCCATTAAAGACTCATATAGTAATTGGCCAGAATAACTATTAAGTTAAATGGGGAAACATGTAAGTACTAAATACATGCCTTTATTCCTTTGACTAATTAATTTGATTTTGCCCACACCATGGACAAGATCCTTCCCTGTGGCTCCTGGTGTAGCTGGGATCACAGACTTGCTCTGGCACACCCAGTCAGCTGACTTCCAGGGTTTTTAAAATGAGATCTGGAACATTTTTAAAGGCTGGTGAATCTGTAATAAAGAAAACCCATTTCCTGCTAACACAATCCCTCCCTATATTGCTTCAATATTCAAATATTTTAAGTGATGTGTATGTAAAATTATTTTTGTGGAAGTGCCTCTGAGTGTAAAGAAAGCTTTAATTACACACACACACACACACACACACACACACACAGAGCTTTAAAAGTATTGTTGACTAGTTGACTATTATTTCCTTCATTCAGCACCAATTTAAGTTAAAACTGTACATGTTCTAGAAAGGAAGAGATGGCTTCATTATTTTTTTTCCCTACCTTTACCTTCTTGTCTTAGTGTGAAGTGGGCTTTCTCCTCAAGCAGGTAAACTATTCAGGATACTCATCTAAAACTGCAGGGGGTGAGCTCAGCAGTTTAACTGGAGCTGCTCCAGAACACTGTCTTCCCCTCAGGCTGTTCCTGAGGACATTAATGGGCTCCCCAGTCCATTGGGCCCTGGCCACACAACCTTCCCTTTCCCTTTCCTGTCTTTCTCCTCAGTGCTAGATCTCTCCCTTGCAATCCTGAGGTTTTCCTTCTGCCTGCTGCTTTAGATGGGATGTTGGGATGGTCTTGTCTTCTTCCCTATTCTTGTGACTTTATTTCCTTGAATGCACAATAGTGAGTACATCTTTACCATCATTCTTTCACCCTTATTCCTTATCATTCTCCACTCATAAACTCAGTTGTAGACCCAAGTGCCTAGAGGAAAATCTAGAAAAACAGAATCTGATCTCTAGATTATGAAATGGAGGGTAATAGTTCAACAGTGGCCAACCTTTCTCTGGCTTCTTCTTGTAATTCTTTCTATACTTTGTTAAATTGTGATTCCTCCCTTACACAGGGAAACAGAAAAGAACATGAATTTCTCATAGTAGATAGTAGAACTGAGCTTACAGGGATCTGGGAAGAGGAGAGGGGAAGGAACGGAGGAAGGATAGCTAATGGGTTCAGAGGTAAAACTGGATGCAAGAAATGACCTTTTGTGTTTGGTAGTACAGTATGATGGTTAATAATAGTTGATTATATATTTCAAAAAGCTAATAGAGATGAATGTTGTAATGTTCCGAATACAAAGAAATGGTAAATGTTGAAGAAGGTGAGTTATGGCAATTACCCTGATTGTGACACATTATATACACATATAGAAATGTCACTCTGTACCTCATTAATATGTATGAGATGTAGTACATAAATATATGTATGTTCCATGTATGTCATATAAAATGTTCATGAAACGTGTTCAATTTGTCTTACTGCACTTATGTGTGTGGCCTTATCTAGAATATTTAGTAGAACTTAATTAGTCTCCATGCTATCGGGAGAGCAGGAAGAGAAAGTAAATGGCATGCCACCGTTGCTTGTGAGAAAGTTCTTGGGAGCATACACTCATCACCTATGCTTAGCTACTCCTGGTTCTTTGGAAACCTTCCATCTCACAAACTAAAACACTGTTTTCCACGGGGCTCACTATTGTCTCCTTTTGGCCTGCTGTCTGCATCTTGCACTACATCAGGCCTCCCCTCCCCTTGGCACTAGGTGTTTTTTCACGTGGCACTGACAGCAGATGCTTCCTATAGAAAAGCAGCTGTGAAAGCTGATCAGCCAGGGATTTTCACTTGACTCCATTTAAACTTGAGGGAACAAAGATGTGGCAGACGAAACTAGATGTGTTTTCTAGCCATTTCTTTCTAATTTACTTTCTTAGCCTTATGCTTGAGGCAGCATGCCTGGTCTATGCCTCTGGTACTAGGAAGAACCCAGAAATCTCCTGTCACAAAAACGCCTTCTCTTAACCCTTCACATCAAGTATAAATTTTTGACAGTATAGTCAATGTGCTTCTTCATAATCTGGATCCTTTCTCAGTGGCTGGATACCATGACAAATGTCATCTTTCTGAAGTGGGCAGTCTCTCAGTTTTCTCTTTCCTCCTGTATTTACATCTGTAACCAACCTACGAGCAATTCACAAAACAATTAGAATGTCTCTCCTGCTGTGCTGTCTCCACTTGTTTATAGCTCTCTCTACTCTACTCCATACTTACCAATCTATTTGATACTATCACTGTCTTAATTTCTGGTCCTCAATTATTTGAAGGATCTCATGCTCTCTCTTCTAACTCACTTCGCCAATTGTCCTTTCTTTCTTAGAGTTGTGTCCTCCTATTCTTCTTTCACCAGGCTACCCTAGGCTATCTTACTTTGCTATTCTCTCCCATTTTCTGCCACTTCTGAACTAGTAGGGGAACACCATCCTATTTGATTCTTCAATTTAATGTCATGTCATTATCTCTGAGTCGCTGTGTAGGGCACATCTGTCAAAAACTCAAACCACGATTCTCATGCCAACAGGTATATTCCTGTATTTCTCTATTTGAACTGCAGAATGATTCCACCAACCATGCTTACAATGAGCTTGCACAATGCAAGCCATCTTCTAGTGGCCTATAATATATACACATTTACTTCTCAATAAAGGGAAGGAGTTTGGGGGCAATAGTAGCTTCATTCACAGGAAAGAAGCTGAGACAAAGGGGGTTATGGTTACACAAGGAGCCTGATTATCATGAAAATCATCATTGACAAAGCCAGTTTGACCTAAGAAGTTTGGCTTCAGAGCTCATCTTGCATGGACCACCATGGGCTATAACAGTATTTCTCTATCTACTGCTTTTACTTCCTCACTCTTCTCCATGCCTCACAAATTTCTACTCTCTTGCTCTTTGTTTGATCATACTTTAAATGAAACAAAGAAAGTACATTCCTTCTGGTAATTATGAAATTATGAAATCTCATGACTTCTCTTTATTTACCATACTTTTGTTTCTCTGGGCAAATTAAACTCAAATTTCTTTATCTTGATGACTTGCCTCCAGAGTCTTGCCTATCCTATGAATAATTTTGCTAAATATAGACAGACATTTACAATTCTCTTACTGGCATTTCCTGTGTCAAGAGGAACAGATTTAGAGAGAATGTGGTTTCTCTAAGTATGTATGCAGTCTTCATGATGCATAAGACTTTATAATAAAAGCTGTATTTCTCTATTTGTATCATTTGATGACCATGATACACTTTAAGTAATTTTTTATTGTTAATTTTTTCTGAAGAAAGAAAGAAGGAGGGAGGGAATGTGGGAAAGAAGGAAGAGGGGAGGAGGGAGAGAAGAAAGGGAGTAGTAGGAAAGAAAGGAAGAAGGGGTAAACAGACGGCAGAGGGTATGGGAGGCAGGAGGGAGGAAGGGAGGACAGAATGAGGGAGGAGAGGGGAGGATGGAGGGAAGGGAGAAAAAGGTAATTATATAATGATGTATAAACTTATGGGCTTGATCCAGAAATAATTTTTCAACTCATACATGTTATTAGACCACATTACATACTTTAAAGCTATACAGTTTGTATCAGTTACCTCTCAATATAGCTGAGGGAGGGGTGAAAGAACAAAAGTTTTATTGTTCCACTGGAGGGAAGGGCATCCTGGATTTAGTCAGCTCTATTATTATTGCTCAGTTAGAAAGAAAATCTGGGGCTGGGAATATGGCCTAGTGGCAAGGGTGCTTGCCTCCTACACATGAAGCTCTCCGTTCGATTCCCCAGCACCACATACATGGAAAACGGCCAGAGGGGTGCTGTGCCTCAGGTGGCAGAGTGCTAGCCTTGAGCAGGAAGAAGCCAGGGAAGGTGCTCAGGCCCTGAGTCCAAGGCCCAGGACTGGCTGGAAAAAAAAAAAAAAAAAAAAGGAAAAGAAAATCTGAGCTGGGTGCTGGTGGCTCATGCCTCTGATCCTAGCTACTCAGGAGGCTGAGATCTGAGGATCACAGCTTGAAGCCAGCCCAGGCAGAAAAGAGTGTATGACTCTTCTCTCCAATAAACCACCCAAAAATGGAAGTGGAGCTAATGGCTCAAAATGGTAGAGCGCTAGCCTTGAGCAAAAGAGCTCAGAGACAGCACCCAGAACCTGAGTTCAAGCCTTACAACTGACAGGAAAAAAAAGTACATTCTGGTTTTGTTTTGGTTTCTGATTGGTCATGGGGATTGAACTCTGGGCCTGGGCACTGTCCCTGAGCTCTTCACATCAAGATTAGTGCTCTATCACTTGAGCTACAGCACCACTTCTGGTTTTCTGGTGGTTAATTGGAGATAAGAGTCTCACAGAAACTTCCTGCCTGTGCTGTCTTTGAACCATGATCCTCAGATGTCAGCTTCCTGAGTAGCTAGGATGACAGGGCATGAGCTACCAGTGCTCTGCTATCTCTTTAAGTCATTTTTAAAAGACAGAGAATTGTTTATAATGCCTTGCATTCCTTTTGAGAGCTAGAAACCAAGCCTAAAATAAAATAAACTTAATGAACACATCTATATGGTGGTGAAGGAAGCAACACAGGAAATAACCTGAGCTTAAACATACTGAACAACTGAATAACATGTTCAGTTTTCAAAAAGATGATATTTGATATTAATAAGTCAGTAGTCATATAAAAAAATTCAGTCAGCTGAGTTCCAAACTCTCTTCTTACCCTAGTATAAACTTCGTGATGTCTCCCTGTGAAAGAGATAGACACCTCTTTCCCGATGGTCCTTTGCTTTTATGTCTAGCAAGGACTCAAGCAGTGCTTGAAGAGTTATCCTTCATTCTTCTTTGCTTCCTGTATTTTTCTTATCTATCAGCCTTAAAAAGGTATTTCTCTGTTTCCCCAAACCCTCTAGACTTACTCCCTAACTTCCATTCTCCTTCCAATCTAAACACTCCTCCTACACTGGCCTGCTTTCTATGTTGTGATCTTTCTCAATTCACTTTTCCACTTAGGACCTCTGCACTAGTTTGCCTCTTTTTTTAATTTTTATTTTTATGAATTCATGTACATTGTAGCATAAGATTATGTCTCTATGACATTTCCCATTCTATGGTTTTAGACATGCAGAAAATTTTAAGTTTGATCACATCCCATTTGGCCTTTCTTGTTCTTATTTTCTGAGTAGTTGGAATTCTTTCAGGATATTTTTGCCTATGGCCTTGCCTTCCAGTTTTGCTTATGTTTGCCTATAGTACCTTCCCTGCTTTTGGCTTTGCATTAAGATCTTTAATCTGTTTAAATTTAATTTTGGTGCAAAGTAAGAGTAGTTAGAGATAAAGGTCTAGTTTCTGCATGTAGATAGCTGGCTCCCCCAGCATCCTTGTTTTAACAGGCTACTTTTTCCTCATTATATGCCTTTGTTTACATTGCCTAAGATCAGATGGCTGTAGCTGTGCACTTTGATTTCTAGTCTTTTTATTTGGTTTCATTTGTATCCATGTTTGTTTGTTTTTTAACTGTTAGCACCATGGTGTTTTTGTTACTATGGCTGTGTAGTATAATTTGAAGTCCATTATTGTGTTACTTACAAATATTGCTCATTTGGCACATGATTTTGCTCTTTGAGGTTGTTATGTTTCCATATAAAATTTAGGGTTGATTTTTTTTTTCAAAGAATTATATTAGACTTTGGATGAGAATTGCATTGAATCTGTAGTTTGCGTTAAGGACTATAGTCACTTGCAATATATTAATTCTGCCAATCCAGGAACATGAAAGGCCATTCCATTTTCTGGTAACTTCTCTAAATCTTTCTTTAAAGATTTATACTTCTCATTGTAAAGGCTTTTCACTTCCTAGGTTAAGATTATACCTAGACATTTCTCTTTTGAGTCTATTGTAAATTAACTTGTTTTCCTCAATTCCATCCTAGCCTATTAATTACTGGTTAAAAAAAAAGGTGACTGGCTTTTACATGTTTATTTTATATTCTCCTAGGCCCCACAAATGTTTATCAGATCTATGATGGAATCTTTAAGGTACTTTAAGTGCAAATCATATCATCTCTAAAAAAAATATCTTTATTTCTTCTGTATTGGATCCCTTTGGTTCTTTCTTCTCCCTTTGTGCTTTGGCTAAGAATACCAGTATTATACTGAATAGAGATAGAGAGAATGTGTGTCCTTATCTTGGTCTGACTTTAGAGAAAATTATTTGTTTTCAGCATTTAGTATGATATCGGAGGTAAATTTGCCATATATAAGCTTTATTTTGTTGAAGTTTATTATTTTTATTTATAGTTTTTATAGAGTTTGTTCTAAATGATTTTGATTTTTTCAGACTTTTCTGCACCAGTTAGAGATTGTGTGATTCTTTTTTTGTTCTGTTCATGTTTAAATTATTTTTTAATTTATTGTTTTAAATATGTCAAGCCAATTTTGCATCCCTGCAATGAAAATAACTTGGTTATGATATATAGTAATTTCAATGTGTTGTTAAAATCTGTTTTCAAGTATCTTATTTTATTAAGGATTTTTTGTGTTTATGTTCATTCAAGAAGTTGATCTCATTCACCTTTTTTAGCTGTGTCCATTTATGGTTTGGCAGTAAGTCATAATGTTAGCCTCATAGATTAATTTAGTAGCACTCTTTCTCCTATTAATACAAAAATCTGATGAGTTATTTGTGTAAATAAAGTTAGAATTTAGCAGTGACTCCATCATGCTCTGAGTTTTTCTTTGTTCTGAAAGGAACAAAGCTTCAATATCATTATAGCTTCAATATCATTACTTGTTACAGATTTATACAAGATGTTTGTATCTTCTGGATTTCATCTTCGTAGGTTAAATGAATCTTGAAATTTATTTATTCTAGACCAGTGGTCTTCAGTGAGTAACACTGGCTATAGTGGGGAATTCGTGGAAATTCGACCCTTTGTTGGTCTAGCACTGAATGTGGGAGCTTTTAATCGGCCAGTTTACCTGAAAGTTTTCTCTGGGGGCAGGTATTTGCATACAAGTGATAGACTGCCCTGTGTAACAGCATTCGGTACTGAAACCAGTTTGCCCCATTAAGTGGGTTTTCATGTTCTTCATCATTTCCTGTCCATATAATGCTTTGGGATTGGTCCAATGAAATGGATCTGTCTAGTGGGTATTATTTGGTTTATTTTAATTACTGTGCTGTTTTTAAACCTTCAGTTGGAAATCATTATCTAAGTTTGAGTTCACAAAACAGGAAGTAAAAAAATAATCAAGGCCTGTGCTAGATTTTTAAAAAGAAATAGACAACTGGTGTTTCAGGTCTTAGTTAACCAACAATCTACAGTATAGAAAGCAGTTAGAAGGGCCAGGAGAGGAATTGAAGATTAGAAATTATTTTTCCAGAAGAAATTGATGGTATGTGGTTAGCCCCTTCCTCCAGATACACACAGTAGAGAGGAAAGGACATGTGGGGAATGCATTTTCCTCCTCTATTCTGACCACTAGAGAGACTTTAATCATACTCGGTGATCTTGACTTAAGTTTCTTGAAATTGTGGGACACAGAATGCTACCTAGAAGTGCATAAAGAGAAAAGGAAAGTGCTCTGATGGAGAAGAAATAATAGGCTGAGTTGAGAATGCTTTAGACTCCCAGAATGTATTAGAAGAAAGGACATATGAGTGCTGTTGAGAGTCCTTTCATATTTTTTCAAAGAGTGCCTTTTGTGGGAAAAGATGATCTTAAGGGGAATTGAGCTGATAGATTCCCAGCAGCTGAGAGAGGAAATAGATGTGGTCACTTAGAAGAATATATATCACTCATGGTATGAACACAGCAACAGAATTCATTCTTTTGTTTAGTATAGTAGTTATATCATTGATTTTAGTATTTCCTTTATTTATTTACTTTTATATTAGTGTCATCTATGATTAGAAAATAAGCTTGACAATAAATCTCTGTGAAGGCTGGTTCTACTATATTTAATCACTAAATATAGCTCATGACCAGATTTAAAGTAGTATCATTAATAAATATTTTATGTGAATGAAAAAATACTAAATCAATAGTATTTAAAATTAGTGTGGTTATATTTATAACCCTGCAAATATTTATTTTATAATTGTATGTACATAAGAAATAAGATTATTAAAAATATTTGATCCATTTTTATATAATTCAAATATTCTTTAAATAAATAAAATTTTAAGTTATTGCTTTAATCAATTTTATTTCTATGTGACAATTATACTCTGGGTCTTCTACTTACCTACATATGGTCATTTTAGAAAACCTACCATCATAGAAGATTATTGACAAGCAGATCAGTGTGAAAGTTGTAAGACATAGAAAGCAAACCATCATGTTTAGGTGATTTTAGTTGCTTATTACTAAATCACTCAATATCTTCTGTGATCTGTGAGAGCTGAATATAAAAGTGTGAATTGAGACAAAAATTCCATATTTGGAACCTCAGTATTATCTTCTAAATCCCCTAGTATTAACTTAAGGGCATAGACACATAAGGTTTTACATTTATATTGTAATATTTATTTGTGATTATAAGTATACATTTTTTCTTGCAATCAAAAGAAATGCTATGAAATGAAATGACAACCTTTAAAATGTTGAAGAAAACATAAATAACCACATGTACATTGAAATATCCTCTGGCTTATGAAAAGACCAACATATAAAAATGTTTTTCATAAGTAGGAATATTGGATACTCATCAGTGTAAATTGTAACTAAAATTTTAGGAACTTGAAACTTCCTGCAAATAGCATAGATGAGTCATAAAAATATTTTCAACATAGATACTCATCATCTCAACGGGTAATATACTAGTGTATATTAAATGTAACTAGATTAGTTAGAAGCCCAATCCATGCTAGGCAAAATTGAAATCTTAAGCATTTGATCTGCGGTGACTTTGTCAGAAGACTTTGTTTTTGTTTTTAAATTTTTATTATCAAACTAATGTACAGAGAGGTTACAGTTTCATACGTTAGGCATTGGATACATTTCTTGTACTGTTTGTTACCTCCTCCCTCATTCCCCCTTCCTCCTCCCCCTTTCCCTTTCCCCCCATGAGGTGTTCAGTTCACTTACACCAAACAGTTTTGCAAGTATTGCTTTTGTAGTTGTTTGTCTTTTTTTACCCTGTGCCTCTCAATTTTGGTATTCCCTTTCAATTTCCTAGTTCTAATACCAGTATAGACAGTTTCCAATATACTCAGATAAGATTACAGAGATAGTGTAGGTACAACCACAGGAAGGTGATACAAGAACATCATCAATAATAGAAGCTACCGATACACATGGGACGTTGAAAGTAGTTACAACTGTGATATAACAATTGTCTCCATAACATGGAGTTCATTTCACTTAGCATCATCTTATGTCATCATAAGGGTATAGCTATTGGGCTCTTGTGATCCTCTTCTGTGACTTGCCTAAACCTGTGCTAATTATTCCCAATAAGGGAGACCATAGAGTCCATGTTTCTTTGGGTCTGGCTCACTTCCACTTAGTATAATTTTTTCCAAGTCCTTCCATTTCCTTACAAATGGGACAATGTCATTCTTTCTGATAGAGGAATAAAATTCCATTGTGTATATGTACCACATTTTCCTGATCCATTCGTCTACTGAGGGGCATCTGGGTTGGTTCCAGATTCTAGCTATGACAAATTGCACTGCAATGAATATTGTTGTGCTGGTGGCTTTACTGTGATTTTGTTTGTGGTTTTTTGGATAGATACCCAAAAGTGGACTTTGTTTTTCTTAAATACTGACTGTATAGGATGAGGGTTTTCATTATGACATTTCCATATATGAGTAGAATATACCCCCTCTGTTGCTCTTTTTTATCTCCCCCTACCAATAACCTATTCCCCTTTTAAATCTTCCTTGTAATTTTTAAAAATAAGTTCATTATAAATGTTTTGTGTGTACTGGGCTTTGAACTCAAGGACAAGGCTCTGTATTTTAACATTTTTACTCAAAGCTAGTACTCTACCTACCACTTTAGCCACAGCTCCATTTCTAGGTAGTTAAGTGAAGTGATGAGGCTCACAGAATGCCCTGCCTAGGTTGGCTTTGAACCTACAGGCATGAGCCACTAGCACCAAACTATTAGAGACTTTCAATAAATGTTCTAAGAATAACTAAATGATTGGGTATGGTACATCACACCCATAATCTCAGCTACTCAATAGAATTCTGAGTTGAAGGCAAGCCTTGGGAAAGTTAGCATAAGCTTAACAAAAATCAAATAAACTGAATGCTTGTTCTGGTTCAACGTATACCATGAAGTTAATGAGATCAAGTACATCTTCATTCATTTGAATGTATTTGTTACCTTGTTACCAAAATGCACAGCATCTTTATTTCTAGCCAAAAACACACTTTACTCTGTGCTATTTCTACCACCCAAGTTATTCAGTGGTCACAGGAGAAATTGGACAAGAGAAAGATTCAGTTTAATATAGTCTACCACAATTTTTTTTCTTTATTGTCAAAGTGGGATAGAGAGGGCAATGAGTACATTTTTTGTTCTACTTGTTATCTCCTCCCTTATTTCCTCCTCCCCCTCCCTCTTCCCCTCTCCCCCCAAGAGTTGTGCTTTAGGTTCACACCAAATGGTTTCTAAGTGTTGCTTTTTGAATGGTTTGCTTTTTGTTCTTTGTCTCTCAATTTTGGTATTCCCTCTCCCTTCCCAAGTTCTATTACCCTTATAGACAATATCCAGGATACTCAGATGTAGTACAGTGGTAGCAAGGGTACAGCCACAGGAAGGGACTACAAGGGAAACAAAACTAGATAAACCACTCAGTCAAACAAACAGACAAGGAAAAAGAGAAAAAAGCAGTATGAGTTCACATGGCATGTTGAGAATAATTATAACAGTGGTATAACTCTTGTTTCCATAACATGGAGTTCATTTCACTTGGCATCTTCTTATGTGGTCATATGGGTGCAGCTATATGGGTACTTTGGCCTTCTACCATGACTAGCCTATTCCTGTACTAACTATTCCCTATGAGGGACACCATAGGGTTTATGTTTCTTTGGGTCTGGGTCACTTCACTTAGTATGATTTTTTTTCCAAGTGCTTCCATTTTCTTACAAATGGGGCAGTGTCATTCTTTCTGATGGAGGCATAGAATTTGAAGCTGTTTACATAATCACATTTATTCTACTTTTTATCAAAGCTTAGGTGCTTCCAAAGGAGTATAATAATTTGTACTTTTTCTATTTTTCCATCTACATTTTTATTTTTAAGTCATTCATTGTTCTAGCTAAATATTATGAGTGGATATCAATTCCTAAAGGAGCCATGCAATGATGGTAGGTGTGATTGTGTTGTACTCAAAATAAACTCACAGTTAAAGCAAATATTTAACAACTGTCAAATACTCGATTGCACACAGTGAAAACTAATCCTGTAGAGCTGGGTAAGTTAAAATTTCAATCCAAACCTTCCTTCTGTGCTTTAAAATTAGAAAACCAAATGAGGAACTTTTCTGGGCATATTGTCTAGTTTAAGAAACCCACCTGTTTTCTATTTTTGAAAATATATTTTTCCAGTTCACATTTATAAATGAAGGTTTTAGATGACTCAAGATACTGGAATTCAATTGTAAATTAGTGGGTGAGGGTACTTCTACAATATTCATTCATATTATACATGAAAACAGTTCAATGAAACCCACCAAAACTGTTAAAAAGAAAAAGGAACAGGACTGTGATTAAGAAGAAGTAATATAGAAGGGATAAATTTGATCAAAGTATATCATATTCACATTGTAAACATCACAATAAAACTCCTTTGTACAATTAATTTAGGCTACTAAAACTTTGAAAAGGAATAACCTCTCACCTTTAAACATAACTTTGTACTTGAAACATGCCACAATTTGCTAAGTAATAAAGTTGTGAGTCATTAGTTAAAAGAAATATGCACTGCAAAGAAATTGGCTCAGGTTATATAGAGATATCCCCAGAAGACTGGCATGCATCTCTGTAGTCACCAGTCAAGCCTTTAGTCCAAGCATTCTTTATGTTTTCTTCCCTTCAGTCATCCTTCCCCATGGCTACACTGTTAATCTTGTGAATATTCAGGCCTAAACTGAAATATGAAACTCTAGTATTCAACTTTCCATCCCACTCCATTATCCCCACCACATCTGTCTTGAGCCTTTTAGGGACATTTAGTCCCTTTAGGTTCATCTACTACCCTATCACTACTTTTAGTGAAAATGCACACACTGCTCTGTACCCTGAGAGATATTTCATGTTAATTTCAAATTGTAAGCCACCTAAGTGCATGGTGTTTAAGCTCAACTAGTCTCAGAGTCTTAGAAATCCTGAGGATTTTGACCCTAAAATTCTTTAAAAGCTTCTCTTTTAGTGCTAAAACTAACTCCATCACTCATTTTCACGTTCATAAGGGGTCTTTGCTACCAGCTTCACAAAGAGGAAGAATCAAAGAAGAATAACCTCTTTTTCAATTCAGATTGCATACTCTCTCCCCATGAGTAAGGAACAGGGGCTCTTCTGTCTAAAACTAGCTTCTCTCTTTGATATCTTTTTTCTCTTCTCTTCTTTGAGAACCATGGAACAGTTGCTGGCCTGTACACCTAGTATAGTGGTAGTGAAGATTTTCTCCTATTCTGTAGGCTTTCTATTTACCTTTCTAGCTATGTGCTCTGCTAAGATATAGCTCTTCAATTTGATACAATCCCATTTATAACACTGTTGGTTGGAATGTAAACTTGTTCAACCACTGTAGAAAGCAGTATAAACATTCTTTAAAAGACTAAACATAGAGGTTCTCTATAACCCACCAATTCTACTCCTGATATTTTATCCAATGGACCACAAACCAGGCCACACTAAAGCACCAGAACAACCATGTTTATCATACCCATGATATGGAATCAACCGAAATGTCCCTCAGTGAATGAATGGATCAAGAAAATATGATGAAATAGATAGAGAGACAATAGAGATATAAATATATAATGAAATCTGATTCATCTAATTGAAAGACTGATACTGTAACATTTGTAAGGAAATGTAAAACTTGGAAAAGTTCATATTAAGAGAAGTAAGCCAGAGCCAAGGAAATACAGGTTACAAGGTTTCCCTTATTTGTATAAACTGGAATGTGGCTATAAATATACAAGCAAACACACCAAATTACTAAAATAAATAAATAATACTAGGTCATGTTAAATTATATAGGACCCTAATAATTAACATACAGTGGCCAAAGGAGCATATGCATAGGAGTGGTGGACAAAGGGTCAATAGCTATGGAAAGATGATCATATAAAATAATATTCTATGAAATGAACTCCACAAAAAGGAAACAAGAAACATTCTTTAGTTGCCACTCTTGCTATTTTTGTTTTCTTTTCCTTTTGTCTTGTTTGTTTACTTTATTTGGGAGGGTAAAAGAGAGCACATAAAAGGTGCAACAAGAATGTACAACAATGACAGTGATGCTTACTAGACATTATGTGGAAATGAACTCAACATTTTGTGGGCGGATATGAGAGGGAAAGACTGGAAAAGAGTGATGGAAGGGAAGACATGGTACAAAAAGAACTGTACTGATTTATACCTCTTTCATGTAACTGTAACCACTCTGCATATCAACTATACAAATATAATTTTTTAAAAAGAAAAGAATCTTACAAAAAAGAGATAAAAATTCAGTGCTTAACTAACAAATCAATTAAGTATAGTATGAGATAGAATCTAAGCTCTGGCTATCCAACATCTAGTACTTCCACGGAAAAATTTACCTTTGAAGGTCTACAAAACCAGTACCCCCCTAAACCTCACAATATTCTTGTCTCATTTTTCAAAGCAGACAGATGTGGCTGCTAGGGCAGGAAGAAATAGTTTATAGAGCATTTAGTGACATAATCATCTTTTGTACTAAATCCATGGCTTGGTTTCTTCTGTTTATGAATAATAGGATTTGTCATTTAAAAGTCTAATATAAATTAACAATGAAAAAGAATCAGTACAGTTTTCTACCTCAATATTAGAAACTCCAACATTCAGTTTAAAACTCATTTTTACATTTTTATATTAAGTAGAAGAGAATTACTTTCTATAACTATAATTATAGTTTTTATTTTGCAGTGGCATTTATAACTTGTTTGAAATTGAGTATCTTTTGGATTAACAGCTTTTGTATTTGACATAAGAAATCTTAAAGATGCTTCCTCTGTACAAATTTTGGTAAAGATAATGTCTTTAAAGGTGTTCAAATGATTAATCTCCTATTCGAAATAGATAGGAGTAAAATCACTTATTTTTACTGGAGGGCTGTTATCTCTGGAATTTCTTTCATCCATGGGACCCTGGTTTATCCACAGTCATCTTTGTCATGATAAAATTACAATATACCACAGCATTCTTTACTTAGATTATCATTGCCAGAGTGATATAAGCACCATCACCAATGCTAAATCTTGAATTATTTCTATGATCTTTCCTCTAAGGGGAATAGATTTTTTTTCTCAAGTAGCTGTATTGAATTATAGTATGTATGCCACAAAACCCACTCATTTTAAGTATACAATAAGATGAAATAAATGTACAGATATGTGGCATCATTGTAATCTCAGATGAGTGAAGAGATAAAGAGAAGAATGCATTTGCATATCCAATGTATATTCTACAAAATTAACCAGAATGAAGGGAGGAGTAACTAGGGGAGAAATATCAGAATGTTGAAGGGGGTAACATTGATCAAGATGTATTGTATGGATAAACTGCTTTGTTGATTGAAAACTCCTTTGTACAAGTACTTTAGATAATAATGAAAACAAACAAGCACATTTCTAATATTCTGTAAAGACTTGATAATTGAATTTGTGAATTAATTCATAAATAAATAATTCCCATTAAAATCTAATATACATATGTTATTGTAAATGTTGATATGTGAAAATGTTTGTTTTTTTTTTACTTGTGGATTTTTTAAGTCAAAATAATACTCAGATATCTTGGTAATTGCTGAGTTGCCAAACTTTGGAGGAAAAATTTGGTTGTTCTGAATTTAATTTCAGAGCATGGAAGTAGTTGCAGTTTATATTTTATTTTTAAAGTTTCTATTGTAAAGGTAATGAACAGAGGGGTTATAGTTACATTAGTCAGGTATTGAGTACATTTCTTTTGAACACTGTGACCCTTTCCCTCATTTTCCCCCAGTTTTGTTTACTACCCTAATCCCCTCTAACCAATGTCATATAGTTCATTTCTAACACAGTGTCCAGTGAGTATCACTGCTGAATTAGTTCACTGAATTATTTTCATGTTGCATCAGAATTTGATCAAGGTGAACAAGAGTTTTCCTATACTAAAATAACACATTTTAAACAATAAATATTTTGAGCTAAGCTTTAGTCTGAAGAATTGTGTTGTTTCTTTATATGACCACTGAAGAGCAATTCAGTCTTATTTGGACTGATACTCAATTTGAAAGGACCAGATTAGTTGCTGAACTGAGAGAACTGTTCCAATGCTAGTCTACATATCAGCACCCATAGTGGAGATGCTACTCTTCAAGAAAAAATCATCAGCTCAAATAATTCTTAAATCAATTTCTTACTTTACTAATTTCTGCATTTGCAATTGATTTTTTTCTCTGTGTGTGAGCTTCTTAGGCTGCCTTAATAGAATACTCCAAATAGGATGTCATAAAACAACTGAAATGTATCCTTTCACAGTAGAAGCTAGAACTCAGTAAACAAGGTGGCAGCAGGGCCATGCTACTCTTTTGTCTCTGGATAAAATCCATCTTCTTCCTTGCTTCTGGTAGCAGCTGTCCTTCCTTGGTGTTTCTTGTCTTGCAGCTGTGCCACTTCATAGTTTCTGCCTCTGTCATCACATGGCATCCTTGTTGTGTATCTATGGCCTTGTTTTAACTTGACTGCATCTGAAAAGACCTCCACTTGAAATAAGCTCACATTCATAGAGAATGACAGACAAGACTTCAACATATATTGTGGAAAAATACAGTTCAACCCACTACAATGGGACTTTCTGGAAGAATTAACTCTATGCAAAATCCAAAAACTTTCCAAAAAGTAATGAATTCCTCTGAGGTTCTGGGTTTAAGATGAATTCAGGTCTGTTCTCAGGTTTTTTCTGTCTTGTATGTAAAGAAACATTCCCACTAACAAAAAGGAACCAAGAGTGAAAGTGAAATCTTTTTGATTTTCAATATCTGGACATTTTGTGAAACATATGTAGTATTTATTTTAGTGGGAATAATAAATATTTCTCATTTGTTATCTAGCTTGTTACAAAAACACACTTATAAATATCCTGAAATGCAATCACATAGCCTATATTTCATTCCCTTTCAATTATGATTCATAGGAGAACAGTCTCAATCCCTCTTTTAAGTTCAATACAGATTTGAAAGTACAGTCTCTATGGAAACAAGAATTGCAGATCTTCTTAAAGGAGGCACTCATGTCCCCCACACTTACCCTTGCTTTTATCTTTTGGTCGGTTTCCTTCCCTAACCTTTAGCTATTACTGATCCCAATTTGTCTAACAGTATTATATTAATTTTATGAGCTTGGTAGTTGCCTAAAGCATGTTTCCACATTGCTGTAACAAGTTGTGAAATAGGGCTCTTCTTGTTTGGTTTGCAGCGGAACTAGAGGTGACAAGTAGCCCCTTCCTCCAAAACAAAGTGTCAGACTTCAACTAGACTGATGCAGGCAGGAGCTACTGTTAGATTCATGGATTTGTCTTATAAAGAAATTCAAGAGCAGGAAAAAAAAACAACATTTGTAGGAGGATTTCCTAGAATAAACAGTCATTGGGTGGTGATTCAGGTGAGAGGAGGACTGAAATGTGGATTTTTATTACCTCAAAACAAGTAGGAGGAGCTGCAAGGAAGCCATGCTGAGTTTCCTATGTACCACATGACCTTAAGACCTGGTGGGCTGTTGTCAAGGGTCTCATGCTATAGATAACTGAAATGAACCACAGTGACAGTAGAGAGTGCTTCTCTTGAAAGCAACTGTGTGGCTTGAAGAGGACTGGGGTCGACACATGAGAGCTGGTAGGATTTCCTTGCATGGTGTCGAAGGTCTTGAGTGCTAAAGAAGAAGGTTGGTGGATGATTAAGGAGGCAGAATGTCTGGAGACAACTTGTTTAATATGGTGGGACTGAAAGACAAATGATAGATACCCACATGGAAAAGTTGACAAGTACCAGGAGACATATCTAGCGAGAATGGGTCTTGAAAGAGTCTAAAAATGTACCCACGAGAGAAAAGAGTCCCTTCAAATACCAAAAGTGGCATTAATGGATCATAGAGTAGTTGGGTGTATGTTTACTTTTTTGAAGAATCTCCAACCTGCTTTCAAGAATGGCCAAACAAGTTTACATTCCCACCAACAATGCACTAGGGTTCCTTTCCCCCCCACGTCTGTATCAGTGGTTCTTGTGTTTTCTGTATATTAGGCCATAACATATTCTAACTATTAGACCTCTGTCTGATGTATACCTGGCAGAGATCATCTGCCATCCTGCAGGCTGTCTTTTTAGCTTTTTAATCACTTTTTTTGTTGTATAGAAACGTCTCAGAAAGAATGATATTACATCATTTGCAAAGAAATAGTTGAACCTGTAAAAAATAATGTTAATGGAATTGTCTGGCCCACAGAGACAAAGGATACATAAATCTTCTCATATGTTGCAGCTAGATCTAATTTATAGATATGCAAGTAAACAAATACAGGATATACAAGTGTGCACAAATATATTGACCAAAATATAATATTTGCAAGGGACACAGGATCTACAAAAGTTCTCCCTTAAAAATTATTGGAGACATTTAAGTTATGGAGCATTTCTACTTTGTAGTCTCTAATTCTTTGTAATAATTTCTCATTCAAATAAGTTCTTCTTTCTCACTTCCCTGTTCTGATAAATGAGTTGTTTCCTTAGTTACTAAGGATCAAAATTGTAGTTATTTTCTTTACTTCTCCTTTTTCTATGTATCCAGGGCATGTTCTTTTTCTTTATTTGCTACCTATATTTTACTTTAAAGGAGGAGATATTTATTTTGGCTGAAAGTTTCAGAGGGTTTGGTCTCAGGTTGCTTCTTTCCATGTGCTTGGACCAAGCATCAAGGAGAGTGGGTTAAGAGATTCTTGGCAGAAAGCAGACAAGGGACTCATATCTAAAATATGATTAGAACTCAAAAAATTAACCCCCCCCCCCACAAATAAACCCACAAAAACTCAACAACCCACTCAATAAATGGACTAAAGACTTAAAGAGAGAGTTCTCAGAGGAAGAAAAAAGAATGGCCAATAGACACATGAAGAAGTGTTCAACATGTTTGGCCATAAAAGAAAGGTAAATCAAAACAGCATTGAGATACCACCTCACTCCACTTAGAATGGCCATTATCAGGAAAACTAATGATACCAAATGCTGGTGGGTATGTGACCAAAAATGGGGTTTTATTTCTCAGCTGTTTCCCTACTATATTTCCTTACTGTGTTTCACAAAAAAAAATTCATGTTTTTTGGAATAAAGCAAGAACACTTCCACAATAAACTATTTATATGAAGGCAAACAAATTCTTAATGCATCCAGGCTACTGTGGGTGTTAAGAGGTAACTTCCCCAGGCTGCGTCATCTAGATCCTTGTCCAAGGGCCTCTGCTTAACATTAAGAAGCTGCAGGTAGAGGGATGAGGGACAATGCTGAAAGCGGTGCATTGTATTCATAAACTGTTTTGTTGGGTGGCAATCTTTTGGTTCAACTACTTAAAATAAGAAAAATATAGATAAAAAAGGAGCATCAAGTGATTGGAAAGTCCAAGAAAAGAAATTGGGCATTTTGTTTCATTCCTTACTAGGATGCTGGCCTCATGGCCCAATGGTAGTGGGGCTGACTCCCTGGGGTATCAGAGGCTGTCAGTAGCCTGGCTACTCAGCAGGAATGGCTCCTGGGAAGTAGTTCTCTACTACCTGCAGTTACAGACTCGCCCAGTGACAGAATAACTGCTTTCTCACCTGGTCTTCAGTTTAGAAGTGAGGCCACAGCTTCTCCACCTTTTTATAGCTCCTCCCAACTCTGGGTTTTAAAAGTCCATTCATTCATTGATCTTCATTTACCCTTTTGAGCGTGCCATCCTTTTCCTGACAAGGCCTTTATTAATACACTCAGGCTAGTGTTTTTCCTAGAAAATTGCTATGTAGTAAAAGCTTTTTGGGGTTGATTATTGGTTTTTGAGCTTAAGTATACTTGAGATTTAATTCAATGTCAAAATATTGTAGATAATATTTTCAAGAAGAAAAATTGACTGTATGTCTATTTAGGAAAATGTAAGATAATTTTTACAAAATTGTCTTGTGCTTATTGCTCTTGAATATACCACTCTTCACATCTTTCAAACAAGAAAGTGTGAATCCAAAAATAGCATTCCAAATTCAAAGGCAACCTGAAGGAACTGTTTTTCTGGTTATTTGTTTTTCTAAGGAGGAAAAATCCTCATTTTTGAGGTCCCCTCTATGTCCCAATCACCTTAATGATCTACCTTGTTTGGGGGCCAATGCACTGAAACTTCTTGCTGCCTTGTAAAGAAAGCACAAAGCAAGTAGTAAAAGCCACCTGTATTACAAATTTATTAGGAAGAAAGCCTCTAAAACAAGTAGAAGTGTTTATTTTACCAGCAACCAAGGAGTTGTTGTCTAGAGATTGTACTTTACTAAAAGAAGTGATATGTGGTTACCGTATCAAAGAGAAAAGCTAAACTGGGCTGGGGAGGCTTTGTGTAACAATTACAGGGTTTGCATAGTTCTCAGTGTCTGAAAACATCCTCTTGCAACACTAAGGCCGACCATTCATTCACTTAACAAGCTGCTTTTCCCTCTCTCTTCCTTTCCTCCCTAGAAAAGATAATGTGAAAAGATAAACTACCTCCCAGGTCCAATTTGAATAATCATAAAAAATTTTATATTAGGGAAGCCTGAAACATATACTGTACTTTTTTGCCCTTTCTATTGTTTAGCATGTTTTAAAATAGTTTCTCTGATCACAGATACACAGTATCTAGTATTGTAACACAGGATTACTTTATAATGAAGCATTAATGCATATGTGAAGACCATAGATTATTTAAATACTATTTTCCAATTATATTACACAGGGAGTAAGTAGTTTCATAAACCCCTCATAAATACAATAAGGAGCTCTCAATTCAAGTATTAAAGCAGTACCTTAGAATACAGAAAATTGTAAGTCTCAACTTTTAAAATCTGAATTTGGATGTTCTTTTTTCCTTCTTTTTGGAAGTTTGTACTTTTGAGTACGTTCATGTATTCACACATTATTTTGAAGGATGAAAACAGTAATATTTTACAGTTGAAGAGCTAAAGCAATTTTCACAACAATATAAATTTTCATCTGCTCATTGTTTGATCATGTCTCTGTTCACATTTTCACTGCATTGTAGACTAGACAATAGTGCAGGTTATTAATTCATCTTCTGAATACAATCATTCATAAGATAAACTCGTGTGCCAGGATTTCTCACTAAAGCCATCAGTCAGCAGTGCCTCTGTCCCTTGATTTATGTTTCTTAGTGTATTCATGAATGTTTTATGCATTTAATATGTATAACAATTCAATAAGTGTAGCTAGCTTAAAATAGTTTCATCAGGAATATAAACAATGCTATCAATGTTTTCCAAAATCGAAATGAAGATTGCAAATTGCTTCATATGTTTGAGTCTTACCAAATAAAATTTCCTTTTCTCATTCAGAATAAAAAAAATATATCCTAACCTTGTCTCTCTCCCCATCAAATCTGTGTGTGTATGTATGTAATCTATGGCAGAATATATAAACAGATTTGAGCATTGAGCTGAACAAGTCATTGTATTGTAGGAAAAAAATCCCCTCTGAACTATTAAATTGATGCTTTCCTGGAAAAGATCTGTAAAATACTCTGGGAATTAATACCATGGGGTTGTCTGTGATTAAGAAAACAAAATTAGAGGGCCATTTGTTTAATCTATATGTAAAATCCAGTCAGTGACTGCAGACAAATTTACATTACATTACTTTCCATGACATCTTTCTTATGTAATATGTAGCAGTGTTGGGATTGGGGAATCTATTTTACAGACTCAGAGATAAATCAATAATTTTGTAAGAGGATATTATGATGTTCATAGTTCTGACTCCCTGATTTTGAAACACACACACACACACACAGACACACAGACACACAGACACACACACACACACACACACACACACACACACACACACACACGGTGTTATTTCATGCCACTGCAACTTTTAAAGATTGAAAGACTTGGTGATATGAAGAAATAGTCAGATGAAGGATTTGTTTTCTCAAAAAGAGATGATGAATGCAGATTTATTTTCAAACTTTCAACAGAAAGATATTTAACATCATAACCAACTACATATTCTCTTTTTCTCTCATATACACATACACATTTCTATGGAACTGTAAGATTTTACAATTCTCTCACAGTGAGTCTTAACAATAGAGTGGTTCAGAAAGAACTTATGTTTTCCACATACATCAGTCCCGAACAAATAGGTAGGCTGCATGGTCCACGGAGACATTCAGAGATCTATCCCTTCTGTCTTCTTTCCATTATCAACTAGGGTGTTGGTGTTATAGCCACAGGGAATTAATTGAGAATATTTTCTGTAAGTAGAATACATGAAAGCATACATGCCTAATGTCTTAAGTCCCAGGAACTATGAGACATACATGACTTCTTGTCACAATCAGAGTAAGTCCCAGGAATAGGACGACATAAGGAACTGGAAGATAGATTTTACTACAAAGCAAAAGTGCATTCAAGAAAGAGGTTTGGGTATTGTCATAGAAAGTTCATCTCCTGGGTTTGGAGACACACTTTTCATGAGTAATCTTAAAGGAGGAGAGATTTATTCATGTGCTAAAGTGGAAAAAAGGCTGAGAATTCTCAGAGTAAGTTCTACTCTTTTCTGTCCTTGTATGATGTTTATGATATGTCATGGCATCAAATACATAACAGGAATAGCCAATTCTACAAGACAAATGATATGGAGATTGCATGATAATAATCAAAGGACAGTTACCAGGTTACAGTGTACCAATCAGTTTAGGCAAGGTCTCATTTGTTGTTCAAGCAGATATATAGCATCCTGCCTGTAATGGAGCTCTGCTATGACATGGGATTTTACTGCTGTAGGTAGCCTCCTCTTTCCCTGTTCCATCAAGCCTGCTTCAAAAGGAATGGATTTTATGAATCAAACAATCTTCTTCAAACCATAGTATGTTAGTGATGTACCACAGCAGGCTGCAAACATCTAAAGACGGAAGTGATAATGACTTCAATAATGAAATAAAGTTCACTGATATGGAAAATCTACCAAGGTTGATGTTTGATGTTACTCATTATCCAAAATTAGAATACTTTTAACAATCAATATTCCAGCACAGACATAGCTAGAAATCACTTTTTGGATTTTCCCCCTTTCTTGTTAATTAAATTTATAATCTTTAGTTCTATGGAGGCTTCTGTCCTCTTCCTCCTCCTTCACCTTGTACAAAAGAAGAAAGAAGATAGGCTAGAAACAAGGAAAAGGGTAAAACTTGTCTTCACAAACAGTTTAGTTGCTGGTATTAAAAACACATTTCGTTGAATTTAAGAATCTGAAACTACACTAAATATTTTGCCATGACAATATGCAGAGACAAGATTTCTAACTACAATTCATTGATTCTGATAGTAAAAGAGCACATCATGCACTTTTATTTAATCATAAGCATAGATTGACATGGTTTATAAATAAATGCCAAAATTGAGAGGCTTTCATTACACAATTTAATTTTAATTTTAATTTTAATTTCTTGTTAACCACAAGGTGCTAGCAGAGAAGAATGAGTTATATTTAGATACTCAGTCTAGAATTGGGGGCGGTGGTTGCGGTGGAGGGTGGTTGGCATTTCTAACAAAAGGCTTTATACTGTAAACTAGTCATTATGCACTGAAACTCAACTAATAGTATTATCTTAAAACTGTTCAAAGTGCAGTCCTGGGTTATAACATCACTGGGGAAATGTAGAATCTCAGGTCCTTATCTTAGATTTATTAAATCAAAATTTAATGAGCTTTCCAAATGATTACTACACAGTTCAAATTCAAGAGGCACTTCCTTAGAAGATAATCTCCAGGTACTTTGCTATTATTAAGAATTGTTCAGGCCCTACTTGGAGGAAATCAGTGTGCTTTCCTAAGAACATATTCCTATGCACATATTTCTTCAGTGCACACTGACCTAGAATTTATGACCATTAACTAAGTGAAAAATGACTGCTTAGAGTGTAAAACAATGGGCATAGTTTGTATAGACCATTATCCAAATGTTGAATAAGTAATTAATTTATTTCACAATTTATCTGTCTTGTCTCACTTTAAAAGGACATTGGTTTGCAAAGCATGTATAGGCATATGTGCATTTCAGTCAGTGTCATTTCTAGATGATATCAAAGCTGCATGGGTTTTAAATTCACCAACTTCCAAAAACTCCAAACAGCCAAGTAACTAATGAGTCCCAAAAACACAATCCTCACTTTATTAGAAGTATCTGTCCTTCTGAAATGCGTCCAAATTCAATTCAGAAACAAGATACCCTAAAATGCCTAGGTACAGAAGCCTGCCCTATTTGTAGTTATCATATACAATTTTGGCCAAGCCTAGTAAAAAAATCAATCAAAAGAAATATCAAAAGCAATTTAAAAAATTCCCACACCTACATTGTACAGCTTAGTTGAAGGAGAGAAGCTCTTGTTCAGTTACAGGTTATCAGCAGCTGTATATAAATCACTGTGATCTGCTGATTGTTTTCCTACCATTAATTTTGTGAACATATCATTTCCTAAAAGCAGACTGTGCCCAGAAAGCAGAATTAAAGCAAATGTGCTGAATTTAAGTCATAATATGAAAATTTTAGATTTGTTGAAAGACAGCAGATATGATGGGGAAAATGAATCCTGCACACCTGTACACCTAGAAGATTCTCAGTTTCTTCTCAAGGGAATCCTGGAAACCAGTAACCCACAGTTACCAAGTATCTACTGTAAACTCACACACATCACTAGATTACCTGAGTAGAATGAGATCACTTACAATTTCAAGACCTACTGATCTTCTCACAGGCTGGCCTTCTCAATCCTCTTATCTAAAATGTACCAACACCATTTCATGCTGATTGTTCAGCCCAGCACCACCATGTCCTTGCCTGCCCTCATCTTTCTCTGTGACACCTAATATCTAGCAGAAGACCTAGCCTTTCTGTGACTTACAGACCATGCTGCTTCCCCCTCCTTTCCCATGCTCTTTATTATAGTTATGCTCTCCACTGTGTTCATGGAGAATCCATACATTAAGATTCACATTCTTACTAAAGAATCAGCGGCTCCTAAATTCAAAAGGTCTAAAGTAGAAAAAACATGGGGCATCCATGGTCAGTTACCATCTAAGGATGAGGAGAGAAGGAACAAAGTTAGGACTGAAACTAGAAGAAGGGAGATTTAAAAACCCAGCTTGACATCTACTCGTATTAGAAAGGAGATATGTGTGATGTAGGCTGATATTTTCTGCAAGCAGGAGGAGGTTAAGTAAGGAAATGAGTTATCTGGCCATGTGGAAAAACCAACGTTCTAGGAGAGGACAGTTCCTTTCCCATGACTCCCTTTTTGGTTCTGATATTAATAAGCATGCGATGGCTTCACAAGGTCCTCACTCAGTTCTCCCTTTTAGATTAAATAGACTCAATCTTCCTTATACCTAAAATCTTGCAAATCACAAGAGCCCTGCAAAGATCACATGTTACAAGATGTCCATTGTGCTTATGTCTTGCTGTCATTTCACAAGTGTACCACTTTTTCATACTATTCTACTCTTGGTTGCCTGAGACATTTTCTTGGTTGTTTTCCCTCTCGTGATTCTTTCTTATATTAATTGTGGGTTTCTTCCCTCTAGTTGATCAGAAACTTTGGTATACTCCAATATACTTTCCATACTTTGGTCTATTTTCTTTCCATACTCTATCATCCAACCCTGCTAATGATTATACCAAAATAATATCTTTAACACAGATAACTCTCCTGAGTTCACATTCATGTTCTCAAAAATTCATTCTCAACATGAACAACCCTATTCTAATTACCTTCACACTAACATCTGTTCCTCTATATTTTACCATGATGAATGATATTATCCAGTCACACAAGGTCCGTGGATGCCAAGTTCAATTATTCCCTAATCTCACCTTTCAGTTGACTTGTAGGCTTTTAATACTCATTTAACTTTCACTCTTGGCATCATCTTTATTCCTTATAATATACAAGTTATTTAACTGGACTACCTGCTTCCCATCTTACATCCCTTTAGTCTACCGAGATATCTTAGTCTACCATGTAATGTCAATAAAAATCCATTCATCTTAGCATAGCACAGCTGCTCTTCATGATCCAAATTCTGTTTACCTCTCACATGCCCATTCCTATCTCCATGTGATCTATATTACATGCATAGTTTCTTAAAAGTACCATGTGATTCCATTTCTTCTTAGAACTTCTCAATAACTACCTGGTAAATATCTATATATATTGAAAAGTTCAATTTAAATTTCTCCCCTTGGGTCAAGCAAAGCTTTTCCTGACTTTCATACGTGCCCACTCCCTTCTTTGTCCCTATGAACAATTTGTTAATTATAGCATTTATTTGTTTCAATGTGAATATTCCATAATTTTCTTGAGTGTGGGATCCTGTCTTAATATTGAGTTTGTTGCATCAGAAATATGGCTGGAACAGGGCAAGTATCACTATTTATTGAGAAAGAATGCTTATATAAGCATAGAATAAATATAGTGAAAATAAAGCTTCTCTGTAGTTTACTTGCCAATGCCCCAAACTACTTATCAGGACAAAGCCAGTCTAGAGATATATTTCTTTATTAGATAGGAAAGCATTCACAGTCAGGGTAAAAGGATGACCTCAGAGTCATTCTTGTTTTGATAGGGGAGCTGAAAAAGGGAGATCAGAGTCCTGAAGATACAGGCACTGACAAGTGGTCTGAGAGGTTTCAAAAAAACAGAGGGCAATTTTATCATTAAAAGACATCTGAGTTACAAATACAGAAGGACATAAAAGAACCAGGCTTACCTTCTAACAAATGCTTCTCTCCAGTTTAATTCCCATACAGGAGACTTTTTGATGTTGTTTACAAGTCTGATTATCATCTCATTTCAAATAATACCTTCAGCCTGCATGTGCCTCTTCTCTTAACTGATCTGACTTGTAAAACATAAGGAATTCCTCTACTTTGCAGTCAAATCCCATTTGGAATTTCTGTCTGTGAAAGATAAACCAATGAGGTTATAAAATCTAAGAGGGTTTTCATTTTTTGTTGTTTTATGCTACAGATGGTTCTCTTGGCTTAAAAATAGTCCGGTGTGACTAATACTTAGATTCAGAAAGACTGTTACCAGGACAGTGGGAGAAGTTTGGTGTGTCTCTGTCCATTTTCAGCTCTGTGGTTTACTTTAGAATAACAGGACTCAAATTTGCAAAAATGCCCATTGGCAATATCTACCATCAACACCGGTAGGGACCTAGAAACAGGATTTATTTCAGTCAAACCACTAAAATTACATTTGATTAAATAAATTATTTTCAATGGAGTTATAAAAGCAATTTTTGTTCATTCCTTAAACTATTATTGGTTGGAAATTGAATTGACTTTTACGAAGATTTATGGATGTTTCTATCACTAATAGCTGAAAACCCTGTAGTGATGCTTTTTCCCTGTGAATAAAATGTGAGACTTACAGAAGTGACTATTATAATAGAGAGATGATATTAAGATTCAGATCATTCTCACCCAGACCTTATTTTGTCTACTAAGGGCTGTGGCTCTACGATGAACCATGGCTGCTGGCTCTAAAACAAAACAAAACAAAATGGTTAATTGGGTCTGGTGGCTCATAAGCCTAGCTACTGAGGAGGAAGAAGCAGGCTCCTGGTTCAAGTGCAGCCTGGGTAAACAGTCTTTGAGACCCCCCAAGTCAAACAATAAAAATTTGGTTGTGGTGGCATGCACTTGTCATCCCAGTTGCTTTGGAAATATAAATAGAAAGATCTCTGTCCAGGCTAGTCTGGGCATATGTTTGTGACCTTATCTGAAGAATAACTAAAGCAAAAAATAATAAAGAAATGACTCCCTAACAAGCAAAAGCCCTGAGTTCAAACCCTAGTGCTACTTAAATTAAATACATAAATAAAATTATTGAATGCTACTGAAGCCTTAAAATATACTAATTATAGTATTAAGTTAGTAATAATCCATTAAATTTTAATATAACTTCCCCATAATTATGGTTACAAATTTAGAAAGTATAATTTCATCTTAACTAGTCGTAACCCAAAAATCCATCTAGACAGTGTTGAAATAGATCAGGTGGCCCAGGAATTATTTATAATAAACTCTCTCATTATTAAAGTTAGACTACCTTGGATCTAGAAAGCCATTCTAGCTAATTTCATTCCTCAACCCAATTTCCAAGATGTTGCACTTAGTAAGAAGCACTAAGGAGAGGAAATGGGCTTCTGAAACTGCCCAAGGGAGAAAATGGTTAAGTTTACATTTCTAAGGCTTCCTTGATATATAAGGAAAACAAGGAATAAGTTGTCAAACTGCAGTCGACTGAGCTAGAAACTAAACAAGTTCATTTTGTCTATTTTTATTTTTCGGTCTTGGAGCTTGAACTCAGAAAATGAGTGCTGTCCCCGAGCTTCTTTTGCCAAAGTCTAGTGCTCTACCACTTTAACCACACCACTACTTCTAGTTTTTCTGAGTTGTTTATTATAGATAAGATTCTCATGTATTCTTCAAAGCCTGAGTTGGCTTGGAACCACAATCCTCAGATCTCAGCCTACTGAGTAGCTAGAATTACAGTCCTGAGCCAACAGTGCCTGACTATTTTGTTAATACTTAAGGCAAGGCTTTTAGAAATTTCCATAATTTAAGATGCCAAAGTCAGTGAAGGAAAACTATGGATACTTCAGTTTTGTTTACAGTAACTATCTAGAAATATTCAAGCCTGCTTCTTGTTCATTTGGCTTCCAAGTTTCCAGAATATTTCCCCAGTTTTGCTTTTGGTTAAGTGGACTGATCTTGATTAATTTAAACTTTAAGATGGTCTTGGGATTTTCCTGTTTTAGCCTCATTTCTGTTCCCAGAGATCTAAAGCTTGGCACTCTTGATGATAATGGAGCCTCTAGATAGGCTATTCTGGTACTCTTGTGAGATATTGTGAGGATCAGGAGTCCAGCCACTTGCATTGGCCAACTTCATTTTGGAAGGTAAAGAAATATATAATCCTGTTTAACTCAGTATATTATTCTAAGTTTCAATGAAGTCAGTATATAAAATGTAGATACATTAGAAAGAAGGCTTGGTAAAACAGCATTAGCTGCTATGTAACCAGTCTGAATCCTGAATGACCGAGTATGGAGGTAATCCTCCTATTAGTGTTTTCCTTTGTTGCTAGAATGACAGATTTAAGCCACAGTGCCTAACCACTGCACTTCCCCCATGGTTCGGGATACCTTCATGCCACCATGTCCAATCAGGACATGGATAGGATCAGGATAGTATCTCACAAACATTTTGCCAGAGAAAGCTTAGGATCCTGAACTGCTGTTCATCACCTCCCAAGGAGCATGGAGTCTCATTGGCTTGAGCCAATGAGAACAGCTTGAATTTTTTAAAACCTCAAAGAAGTCTTGGCCAGCAGAGTGCATACATGCCTCTTGAATCACAACTTATTTTTTTAAAACACCTTCATCTCTATATAAGTGTAGCTAGGTGCAACATTTAGTTGCAATTGTGTAGATTTATGTAATTGAAATTGATTTTTTTGTCATTTACCAAAGGCCTCATAGATACAAGTCCAAAAAGTAGTAAGTCTTTGGAAAGACAAATGTGACACACAAGAAGTATGTTACCCACCAACCTGGAAAGGTGTGTTAAACTTTTCCATTCTGCCAGACCAAGGGATGGACAGATAGATTTTACATACATGCACATGTGCACATGCATACACAAACACACACACACACCACATAACACACTGTGATATATATGTGTGTATATACATATATATGTATATATATCACCTTTATTTTCTACTTTATAAATTTTTTTGCCCCTTAAAAGGCTTGAATTTAGGGCCTCACACTCTTGCTTATCTTTTCCCACTCATGATTGCTGCTCTAACACGTAAGTAACACTACCACTTCTGAATGTTTTGCTGATTGATTGCAAATAAGTCTCTTGAATTTTTCTGCCCAGACTGGTTGAGAAAAGGGAAAATCATATCTCAGCCTCCTGAGTAGCTGGGATTACAGGTATGAGCCAAAAACTCCTGGCTTTTACCTTTTTTAGTAATGTTATTAACTGAGTCATATGACTTAGACATCTGTTCATCCGCTTTTATATGGTTTCTTGACTCTCTTGCTGTCTATATGAATTAAAAGTTGTAATATTTGAAAATGGATATTATTTTACTAACACTCTAGTTAAACCTTCTAATTTCAGTAACAAGGAGGGTGTGCAAATTCATTATAATGAATTTCACATCTTCCAAATTCCTCCTTAATCTGTAAACTGGTTTTAAAGCAGGCCTGGATATTTTTATGCAAGCAGTGGAAAAAGCAATGATTACTAACAATCTATGAGGTCCATATTTATATCATTTATTATTATTATTATATAGAATTAGTGTGCTAACCTTTTGTTCAGTGTTAAGATAGGTACAAAATTAATTGTTCCCACTTGTATCTATAATTCTAACAAGTTCCTTATGCGTATCACATACTTTTAAAATTAACATAGTTTTTTCCAGCTTCTGTAAACAGAGGAAATTTATTTTCTAAGGTCAATATATGCAAACTGTGCAACTGTCATAAACAAACCCTGATGTTCTGTATACACAAAAATAGAATGCCTGAGCTATCTGCTGTTCTTCCACTGCCAACATAAAACAAAACTGATATATTATTTTTGACTTTGTAAAACAAATATATAAATAATATATTTTACTAATAAAATCACAGTTATTTCCAAAATGCCTCTGCTCCATTCTAAATAGCTGACAGAATGGTGGTACATTAAATTATTTTTCTTATTTCCCACTATTGTCCTTACGAAGTAGCGTACATACCCTTGTTCCACTATTTACATCCATCTGATTTGCTAATGGTATTTGCCTCTGTCGTGTTCTCTTATCTCTATTTAATCTGGTCAACAAAGAATGGTACCTGTTTTTCTCCAGGTTATTCTGGAGAAAGATAGAAACACAGACCAACATGAAAGAAAGAACAAAAGGAAGGAAGGAAGGAAGGAAGGAAGGAAGGAAGGAAGGAAGGAAGGAAGGCAGACAGACTGGTTTAGGATTAAACCATATTTATTTCCTGAAAATAGCACTATTATATCTTGTGATATATTCACAACACACATTCTTAGAAGCTTAACATTATTTTCTGGTGTCAAATTTTTCTTGTAGAATATCAATTATTCAAGAATAAAAATATTATCTTCAATTACTTTTTTGTCCTCAAAGATCTTGGGATATATGTGATTATTGTGTTACATTACATTATACAAAATTAACCAACTCCATACTCTGCATCATATCTTTTTGCACATTGCCTAGGGACTACATTTGTTTTCTGATGGAGTCATGTGTACAGGAGACTTGAGGTAAGACAATATTACATTGTAGGTTTACAAGGATTCTGACCTCTGATAATGTCAGAAGGATGCTATAAAGTCTGTGTCCTCTGACTTTGAGATACTACATGAACCAGTTGTTGCATCATTCTAAAGCACAAATCCAATCTTCTAGGTCAGATTACTTCTGTGATAAAATGTTGTCACATAATAGCTATGAGCTCGGAGACAAGCCTGGCTTTCAACAAGGTCCTTTATATATTGTAACAAGACCAGCAATTGTTTCTGCTACTGAACTGAAGCATGAAATAGAGATTGGTTTAAGATGTTATAATGTACCAGTAGTTTTAGGATTTAAAAAAAAAACAGCAAAATGTAAAATGTATGGAAATTACTTCTACCATAGGAAAAAAAATCATGCAGAACTAGACAAGAAAAGCTTGCCATCTGGTGAATTTCTTTTATTTACTATGTTATAGGCATTTGACACTTTTTTATATAAAGATAGAAGTTATTTCTTGATGTGATAATTACTAAACTAAAAGGAACTTTAAGAGAAGCAAAGAAAAATGTACAATAGGTTGGTGTGTACAAAGAGTTACTTTGACTGCAGTCATGGAGGCATTCAGCCTCAGGCAAGAAACCTTGACTTGTTTTGGAGAAGAAGCCATTAATAATCTGAGCAGGGAAACAATAGATGCATAGTAGTGCTGCAGGAAACATCATCTGCTTATTTGTCAATACTGAAAAGGGATAGAAGTAAAAAGAGGAAATATTTCTAGTTTATTTCTGGGTTACCTTCTTGGAATTCACATCTAAAGAAGAGAAGGATTTCAAATCTATTTATCAGCTTATGCAGAACATTTCTCAATCATGCTTAACAGATGTTCAAAAAAGTTATTAAGTAAGTTAATAAATGAATATAAGCAAATAGATTCAGGAATAGCATTCTAATAGCACTGCCAGGATTAAGGAACAGGAGCCTGTTTTCCTAGAGAACCTCATTGTTTTGTGTGGAATCTTCTGTTGTCCTAAGTTTGAATCCTCAAGAGCTCAACTTGAGAGATTTAGATTCAGGCAGAAGATGGTGAGAGGAATGTCTTTGAAGATTGGATAAGAGAAAATCAGAGAAAGATCGCAAACAGCTCCTTTATGTATGTGTCTCTAATTGTTTTAAATAGTAATATTTGATTATGAAACACTACTTGTCTGATATATCTACCTAGATATTCTAGCAATATTGAAACTTACCCCTAGAACAACTCAACTAACATGATGCAGATACTCTCCAGTTCCAGTCCACCCATTCTGTACTTGTTTTCTTTGATATATTTTTCTTTTTAAAATACCACCATTATCCCAGCCATCTGGCCTGGAAGTGATGGTCCTATTTGACTTGTTCATGTCACCTACCTTGACCTGGCACCATGGCAGATTTTCCTTCAATGTATTGTATCAACTCTTCCATTTTCACTGCTTCATTTTGCCCAAGTTTAGGTCTCAAAACTGTCTTTTATCGCTACACCATTTGCTAGCAATTCTCTCTCTGCCCAGGTACATTGCATTCATACTTGGTCACATTATAGCATTACAGAAGACATAGCTTCCTTTGAAATTGTGGGACTGTTTCAGTTTTTGAGCAACTTTTTTTATAACCTTGCCTCTGTCTACACTTATTTTACGTTATCTTACATGCAACAGTGCACAAATAGAAACTTTTAATGTTTTAGATAAAGTTCTGTTATTTTACTTTTTCAGTAAACATACATTTGTAATATAAAGGGATTGAATTATATTTCCATGCATGCCCATGGCATACCTTGAACAAATTTACTCCCTCTACCATACTCCTATTTATTCACTTCTGACTGCTTTCTTTTACAAGTAGAGATTAGTGTGGTTTATTATGGTGTGTGTGTGTGTGCACGCACACACGCGTACACATGTGTGAGTGCAAAAATGCGTGCTTCTTTTACATCCATGTCCTATTATCATTGATGTCATTACCATCCTGCTCCTCCTCCTCCTCATCATCTTAGATGTATACTCCATATAATCAATCATCATCTTAGATGTATATTCTTCACATATGTGAGACCATGTAATGGTTGGCTTTTTGAGTTAGGCTCATCATGATGGTTCTCAACATAATGATTGGCTCCATTTATGACATTAGTGATGTCACATAGGAGATATTAAAGTTTAAACACTGATCCTCTTCCTTCTAGCAGCATATTACATGGTATTGGTACAACAATTACCGAAGACATGGGTTTTATCCTCTTATTCTATGGGGAACATTTTTTAAATAAACATATTTTTAAAGTATATATGAATATATAGTACATATGTGTAAATGTATGATTTCTGTGAAGAATGAACAGGATTCCCAGAGAAAAGATAAAATCATGATTATTTTCAAATCAGATGGTATGGCTCTAACTTTAGAGTGCTTTCTAGCAATGGGGGGGGGGCGGAAGGAGGGATGAGTTTGCACCTCAGAATTGCCAAAAATGACAAAAATAAATTGAATGGGCAGAAAATCCTCTGTAGGGAAGGACCTTTAAACTGAATTGGAAGAAAGGAAAACAGGAATCATGTGCAAAATCCGAGGCTATCTGTCCAGGCAGAGAACAAGCTGGGCAAAGATCATAAGAAGCTTGAGGCACGTGAAGGAAATTTAAAAGGGCATTTATAACAAAGCCAGGAGCTTTAGAGAGAAATGCTAGTGGCAAGGTTCAGACAGAAGTGAGGTCAGATCAAAGGGATCCTATGGTTTGTACTTGGTATTATAAGAGCAAAAGGCAACTATTTGAAGGATTTGATGCATAAATGATGTAAAAGTTTGAAAGTTCCCCTTAGCTTCTATGTAGAAAATTGCTGATGTGGGAAGGATGAAGGAAGACAAGGAATCAGGTTATCAAGTAACCCAAGTCATATTAGGGAATCTTGGGAAAGGGTAGGAATGGTACAGAAAATAAAAGAAGATCAGGAACTGTTGCAAAAAGAAAAACCAGGAAATATGAAGAAGATAGCTTTGAATATATATTACTGGTCAAATTGACTGACTTAGGGATAGAGAGCCAAATCCAGGATTTACTTTCCAAAGTGCTGCCTTGAATGACTGGAAATATAAAATATTATTTGTCTGTAAAGAGAGAGGTTGAGTGGAAGAATAGTTCCCATGCAATGAGGCACTAAAATTTCCATTTCATGTGTTCCATGTATCTTGACCCATGAGAGCCAAGTATAGGTACAGGTACAAAATATACAGATCTGGGGCTGACAGGAAAGGTTAAGCCTGGAGAATTGAACTCCCAAGGTTTAAATACCACTTAACAACTTAGGGTATAGTTTAGATCTCCTAAAAATGGAGAAATCAAATGCAGCAGTGGGGAGTGAGGAGGGGAGGGCCAGAACTTAACCTTGGGACTTTTCGGCACCTTGAATGGAACTCAGAGTGGGTTATTAGAAAGAGTGAGTGAGACTTTTAAAAGGTGGTCTTAACTGGGTACCTATAATCCTAGCTTCTCAAGAGGAAGAGATCTGAGGATCTTAACTAGAAGACTCTATCTACAATAACCAGTAAAAAGCCAGAAACAGAAATATACCTCAAGTGGTGGAGCACCAGCCTTGACTGGAAAAGCTAAGCAAGAGATGCCCTGAATTTAAGCACAAAAAAGATGCTGTTAAGAGAACCAAGTTTTTCAGGAAGGAAAAAATGTTCATTTCTTGATAACAACTGAAAATTTAAGCATCTCTATTAGAATTCTCTGTTCTGAGATAAATGCTTATAAACATTAGACAATTTGTTCTTTGTCTACTACTTTTGAGTCTTTAATGCAGCTTCTGGAAGGCAGTAAGCACGAAATATACATTAATCACATGCCATATGTTAATTGGATAAATGAATATTTAAATCCAAGAAGAATCTCTCCTTTTTCACCTGATTTTCCTACTTTTCTATAAAGGCTCCGATTAGAGAAAGAGCAGTATCTTCAGGCATTTTAAAAGCAATATTAAAATCTCTAATTAGTGTGGGAAGTGAGCTGATTCTAAACCCTGCAAGGATGGGGGAGGGGAGAACCCAGGCAATGATAGCATGGCTGGCTATTCCTGGAAGGGCAATAAATGAAAACTATAAGCAAAGAAATAAGATACTGCCCTGTCACCACACCACATATAACTGCTCTGGCCAACCATCCTCTCTAGCTGATCCCAATAATGCCTCTCTCACATCTACTCAACTGGGATTTGAACAACCATTGTATAGAAAGGTGTCATCACAGAAGTTTCTGGTAGATGGTGAAGAAGACAGAGATAGGGGATCACTGGCTTTGTGTCTAAAAGATTGGGATGACTTTGATATTCTGCAAATTCCAAGAATTACTTCAGAGCAACAGTAATGTGACCTAAATGCAGAGTGGGTTAAAAATCAGAATGTAGGTCTACTCTGAAAACAAAAACAAAACAACAACAACAAAAATCCCACCTCTGTGCCACTGCAGAAAGAAAAAGAACAGGATTACTCACCCCAGACCTTGCCAGTATTAATCTATCCTGTGTTGTAGACAGAAAGAAAAAGTTAATGTTCCTCTCTTTTGTTTGTTGTCAGAGTTAAAGTAATTGATTTGGCTCTAGCTATAGTTCTTTAAAAATTCACCATCATAAAAACTACTTCTCAATGTACCCAAGACCTCAGAGTTTAATATCTTCATGACTTACCCCATGACTTATCCATGTTAACTTTGCATCCATACTCATCAATGCTGTTAACAAATTCTGTCCAGTTCTCTCTACCCTTGTCTGTCTCTTCCTCTCACCATCTCTCCCTCTCACCCTCTCTCCCCTCTTAAATCTATTTTCACTCTGTCCCTACTACTTCAGTTTGAGCCATCTGTCTGCCTGTGTTATTACTCAAGAAGCCTCCAAACAAAATTTTCTGTCCTGATCAAGACAAACTCTCCAATAGCTGCATATCAACAGCAGAGTGGACTGTAAAGTTCCTAACCTGCCTATGAAGCTCAGCGGCATACCACATCCACCTGAGGTGTGGCAGCTACATGGCCATGATGTCTCTCTCAGCTCCTTCACTTGGCCCTAATGGTCTCCTCTAAAATCGCTGAGCCTGCTCACTCCAACACGTGCTCAAATATCTTTTTAAGTGTCCCCAGTGAACCTGAATTTTGTCTACTAATAAGAGTTTGCCTATGTATCATTTGGTTGAAAATTCTTCTGAGGGCTTATCAGTCCCACCCCATTTGGGTGACATCCTGAGGGCCTGGATGTGCCTGTCGAGTGAAATGTGCCGAGTTAGAAAGTAAGTGGTTTAATTGCGCGTCTACAATTTTCATTTGAAGATGTGCTGTTTCAAGGTGGGTTTACTCACACAACCACACACCTCGATGAAGCATTTTCTCTCTTCTTTTTTTTTTTTCCTTGTAACCGAAATTAATGGGGGGGGGGGGGGGGCTTTGCTTCTCCTGCAAATCGCCGAATAATCATGCTAGGCTGCTTCTGGTTGCTCAAGGGGAAGACTCCATGTATATATGAGAAGCATTAGAGAAACTCACCAGCCTGTGTAAGTGTGTTGCATTTGTGGGCCCCACGCGCATGTCCAGGAGCCTATTCTGTTGAGCCTTAACCTCACCCTGGATGGCTGGTGGGCATGGGCCCTGGCAATCGAGCAGGTGAGTGGACCGGGATCCATGTTCCAGAACCTGGCAGAGCAACCTTCTAAATGAGGAAAGCCACAGTGTTTCCTTAATACCCCCTCCGCTGGTTGGGGTATGCACTAAATTAACCACTGTCTTGCAGTCCCAGGCGGCTCACGCATACCGATGAGGAAGTGCTGAGAGGAAGGAAGTGAAGGGTGCAGGCTGTGAGTTTGAAGAGAATAACCATAACGTCTTTGTCACTCAACATGTTCCCCACAGGCTGAACTTCAGAGAGTTCTTTAATTTGTTGTCGTTGTCGTTTTGTGGCCAACTGTATGATTTCTCTAGAGATTTCTTACGAAAAGTCCCATATAGCACTTAGGCAGCAAAGGAAGATGTGACAATCCCTGGCTGAGGTCCCCATCCAGAAGTTTGTGATGGGCCTTAGGGCCACTGAGGCTGGAGGCAGAGGCTAGGGCGGACTCCAGGTGGCAGACCACGCCTCTGAGCCCCAACCTGCATTACAAGAGGGAGACGTTCCTGTGCCCCTCCAGATCACTTCTTGCTAAGCCCCTGGGAAACCCCCAGCCATCTCACACGCTGTGGGCTGTAGACCCGGGCCAGGACAAGCGCCCTGCGCAGGCGAGGTCCCCCAGCGCCCCCTGCAGCTGCGCGCTAGGGGAGACGCAGGCAGACCCCACGCCTCCGCACCACGCCCAGGACCCCACCCAGCTGCGCCCCGAGACCGCGCGAGCACCAGCACTCACAGGCCGTAGAAACAGGACGTGTATCCGGTGGTCGTGCGGCATCCCCCGCTGCCCTTGATCACCCGCCTGCGGCTGACCGACTTCCCCTCCGTCGCCCCCGAGCCACCCCCATCCCCGCCCCCCTTGGGTCGCCGGCGCCGGGCACGCTGCTCTCCAGTTCCCGAAGCGCTCGCTCGGCGAAACGTCGCATCCCGTGCACCTCTGGGGGCAATGACCGTTTGCTATTGAATGTTCCCCGCCGAGAGTGTATGGCTGCGGAAGCGAGGCGCGGACCCGGCCCCCGAGGGGCCGCCGTCCGGGAAGCAATGATGCTGTTGCTCTGCCTGGGAGTCCCAACCGGGCACCCCTACAACGTGGACACCGAGAGCGCGCTGCTGTACCAGGGTCCGACCGACACGTTGTTCGGCTACTCCGTGGTGCTGCACAGCCACGGGGCGAACCGATGGTGAGTGGGGTCTCGCCGCCCCTCGCGCTCCGGGGGGTGAGAAAGATGTCTCGGGGTTCCCTGCCCCTTTCAAAGTTTCATCCGTCTGGAGGAGGCAGGAGGGGCGCTCCACTCCAGCCTGCTAGCTGGAGATGGGCCAGGGAAGCTAACTTCTCTGGGGTGGCCGCCTATGCAGGGCGTCCTGGTTCTGCCATGCCTCGGAGTCCCAGGGCGGCGGGTGGGGGAAGCCACCACTGCGGCCGCCCAGCTGTGGGGACCCCGAGTTCAGAGGCAGCACAGCTGGCGTCTGAGCGCACGTGCACGTTTCCCGCTTTAGGCTGGTGGTGGGGGCGCCCACTGCCAACTGGCTGGCCAATGCTTCAGTGGTCAAACCCGGGGCCATCTACAGATGCCGGATCGGCGAGAACCCAGGCCGGACTTGCGAACAGCTGCAGCTGGGTGAGTTGGGTTTGGGACTAGGGACTAAGAATTAGTGACCTTCCTGGCTTCCTGGTGATACAGGCTGTAAGACAAATCCTAAGAAAAGCTGAGAAGTTCGTGTGTGTGTGTGTGTGTGTGTGTGTGTGTGTGTGTGTGTGTGTGTGTCCAATTTAAATCCCATGGTTTTCTGTTTTAACTTCACTCATCTTCCTTTCGTGATTCTTTTTGCAATACTTTCTCTCTTTGGCTTGCAACAATAATTGCACTACTCTAGCAGTGTCGGGAAAAGTTTCTTACCCTACCTTCCCTCCACCTTTCACTCTTCCACCATATGTAAAGTTTCTGAACATATTTTTAAAAACTTTTTTTTATTATCTTCAAATAGTTGTATAAAGGAGCTTCCATTTAACAAAGCAGTTTAGGGGTACAATGTATCTTTATCAATGTCAATGTTTCTTAACATCTTATGGACAGGGTGCAGTTAAGCCAAGAATTTTATTTCCATATTAGTCTGTCAATTGTTGAACAGTCTTTTGTTGAACAGCAGATGAAGGAGAAGATCATGAGTAATAGCTGCGCTTTATTTACTGTAAGGGTGGACTCTCTCCGACTCTCTCTCTCCATCTCCCTCTCTTTCCTCTCCTTGTTTCTTTCTTTTCTTCTGAAAATGGTATGGGTTTTATCTAGACTGTAAAAGAGCTGGGAACAAATCGACATCTCAATGGTTAATGTATTTCATATGAGGTTTTAACATAATTGTTAATTTCCCCAAAAAACATTCATGCTAAACAGATCTGTCTTTCTGCAGTCATTTCTTAATGTCTTTTCTTAGATTTGGGACAAATTGAAAAATGTGCACTAGTGGGGGAAGGGAGAAGTTTCATATTTCAAAGCTAAAAGCAAACTTGCTGCACACAGACACATGGAGGCAGAAAGAGGAACTAATATTAACTGAGTCCTGTCTTGTTCAGATACTTTTAGGCATTGTTGAATTTATTGTCTAATTCCCTTCAAAGCCATCCTGGGTTAGAGTAGTATTATTTCTACTTTGTGTATGAGAACTCTGACTGAAAGATTTGCTAGCACGTTTAATGAAGTTACTAACCCGGAAGCCAAAGTTGAATCATCTGTTTTAGTATAAAGTGTAGGCCTGTTCATGCGTGTATTCTCAGTGCAGATGGAATTAAACTTGGATCCAGTATGTTGTGTTTCCAGCTAATGTATCCCTTGTCAATAGTGAGTAGAAGGTCATAGCTGGTACTTTTTTCATACTTACCTTTTTGTCAATGGACTTTGGAAGAACGATTGCCTCTTCAACTAAAAGTTAGCTTCTTTGACTGCTTTTTTTTTGTCTTATGGTCATCTGTTTTTGTCTCAAATTATGAAGCCACTTTCTTTCATGTGGATGATCTCAAATAGGTATGAACACAATGGCAATTTCACTTCTAATTCTGGAGGTACCCAGGAAAGTCCAGGAGTTTACACCAGGTAAAATAGGCCCAGCATCTAGTTAGAAAACTTCCATCCAAAAGACAGGTGAAGGATGTGTAAAGCATTTATACATTTTGGAATAGTTTTAAAAGCATGATTTTATTTCATGAGAGAGTCTGGGTATAGCGAATTAGAGAGTGAAGCAGACAACCTTTATCTGCCTGAGGATCTAGATTTAATCTCAGGGGGGAACAATTTATTTCCCCTTGTCCTGGTCATTGTTTCTGATCTATAATCTTGTTACTGGTGTTTAGAACCTACTTCCTGTCTCTAAGGCATTGAATCTGTTTCTGGATGTCTGTGTTTAATTGGAAAGATCACATAGTAATATTTTAAATAATACTGGCTGTCTTTTGAAGAAAAACCTAAATCATTGGGCATGTGGAATTTAAGAGTTGACTACAGAGGTAACCTCAGAGAGGTGTGAATATCATAGATGTGAATCAAACACAAAATAAAAGGTTTATTGGATCATGAATAAAAATAAAGAGAAAGTTTGATTGTCATCAGCTTGGTTGGTGAATAAAAGAATTGGTTAGAATGATAAGGCAATGTGTTTTCTCCACTTTACAAAATGTGGTCTGTAAAGCAATTATTTAATGAAATGAAAGGCAAAAAGAAATGCATAGTTCCTATTCAGTTGAATAAAGCCATTAACAGCTATTCTCACAACTTGAAAAAGGGTAGACTGAAATTATTTCCCATGTAATATTCTCATTTCGGTAAAGAAACTATATATTCAGGACCAACTCACAGAAATAACTTTATGCTGTTAGGTAAATAGAAAACAAAACCCGAGGCTAATGTCAAGAAAGAAAGCTGAAATGTACAAAAGAAAACCATAATATTTTAGGATTATAAGATTGTAGAATATGTGCTATTTTGGAAAGAGAGAGAGACAGAGGAAAGGATATAGAGAGGTATAGAACAAGAGGGATAGAAAGAGGAAGAAAGAGGGAGGGAAGAGGAGATTAAAAATGGTAGGAGGTAAGAGAACACAATGAACACATGCAGAAACTTCTACTTAAAAGATGTCTTAAATGAAAATGAATATAACGTTTGGCAAATACTCAGCTTAATACCTTACATGTAACATACATTATAATACGATTTTATTTATTCTTATCTCCATTTTCTGCTTAACTTTATGCCTGTAAAATATATATTATAAAATATTATCAAAGTAAATAGCCCATTTAATAAACTAGAAAAGTAAGAAATAAATGTAGAACTATAAGCTAACAACTGAAATGAAACATAAGAAAATACTTTTCTTGACTCATCAAACTGTCATAGGAAGTTAGGTAAATTGATGATTATGCCGTAAGATGTTCACTTTCATTTGGAATAATTTTACTTGACTATCAAGAATCCAAAAGTGTGAATTCTGTTAACAGTGTGTCCATCTTCTATATAATCAAAATGACCATATGACTCTAGGCCTCTGTACAATGTCAGATCCATGACTGACACTTGAATAGATGTGTTTCCTCAAAAGAAAAGGTTATGAGCTCACACAACCTATTCTGCCTCTGTGGATCAAGTCACACATAATGTTATATTTACTGTAGCCATAAGCAGAATCAGTCACCAATGATCCATTCGTCTAGAGTGCTCAGGAAGAGAGGTGTTGGCAGATCCCTCTTGGCAATGTGAATTGACTGAGGAGAGTTGCTCAGATCATGTCACAGGCTGGTTTTCTTCCTATGTATTCAGTCTTCTACTTTGCAGATGCCCCAAGTGTGTCTTTTCTCCCATTTTTTCAGTACTTTCCTCTATGAACCAAGAGAAAGTGGTCTCTGCTTCAGGCTGCACGGTGACATGCTACTGGAGATTCTATGCCTGTGGGAGCGGGGGTGATTTCCACAGGTCCATTTCCTTTTCATTCATCTGCTCTGAACCTGCTTGGACTTGTTAAAGTAAACTGATCACACATAGCTCCTAAGAAAATAATGTGAATGATTATTATATCATACCAAAAAGTTGCTCTTTATTTGACACTACAGATGTTTTAAATTACTTTGGGTTTACTACTGATAGACACACACACACACACACACATACACACACACACACACACACACACCACTTATCTAGATAACCAAGTTACAGAGTTCAGAAAGTCCATGAGACTCTGATCTCCACTTAACTACCAAAAAGCTAAACGTGGAGCTATGACTCAAGTGGTAGAGCTCTAATCTTGAGCACAAATGCTCAGGAACAGAACCTAGGCCCTGAGTTCAAGCCGCAAGCCTGGCACAAACATACAAAAATAACCACTAATCACATGTTTTCACTGAACACATGAAATGTCCTGTAAGGTGCTATAAGGTATACACTATGTTTCAAAGATTTAGTAAATAGAAGGGAAATTAAGTTTCCTGATATAAATTACATATTGAAATAAATGAACAATGATTGCACAATTAATATTTGAGATTTATTAGGTTAAACAAAAACATTAAGTTTCTTTCACTTGGTTTAATTTTACCTTTTAAGGTGACTACAATGAAAAATGTCATAGAACACACATCTAAATGCACTGTACACATAAATAGATGTGTTAAATTGAGTCCCTTTGTAAAACTATTTGAAGATAATAGTAGAAAAGAAAAGCAAAGGCTTTCTGATATTTCAATTTAAAAAGGTAATATAAGCTTATACTATTCTGTCAGCCAACACTGCTTTAGAGAAACAGAAGTTCCCTGGGTAAAATATTGCCTTTTCCCAGTACTTGTGCATATGTGAATAGGACTTCATTTCCTATTACAAATCGCTTATTGAGTTGTTGAACTCTTTAACATTTGAAAACATACTTTTAAAGTCCTTATGGCTTCAGGACAAACATTTGTGAATTTACTGTCCTTTTTTTAAGAATAGCATAGTAGTATAAATTTAATATAGATTTTGATTACTAGTTTAAGTCAATAAATTCCTTGGTAAAAATGACTTATTTTTAATGAATCACCATGCCTATTATCTCAGGAGGCTGAGATCTGAGGATTACAGTCTGAAGACATCCTAGGCAGGAAAGTTCTTGAGAATCTCATCACCAGTTAACCAGCAAAAAGCTGGAAAGGGTGCTGTGGCTCAAGTGGTAGAGTGTCAGCCTTGGGAGCACTTGAGTGCACTTCTCTTTTTCTTACAGAAAAGACCAGTGGCCTATCACAAGTGAGGTGTCACTGTGCTCTGAATTTGCAATTGCAAACTTCCTGTTCATACCGTGTTTGGAAGAATTAATAAATATTGCTTAATTAAGCCAAACATTACTTTACCCTCACTCCTCCCTGATTTGAAGGAATTATTTGCAGGAGTAAAAAGCAAACACCTCATCCTTGATACTTCTTATGTGTCCCTCTTAGTGACTGGTTTGTATTTGCAATGTACTTTAAAATCCTAGCTTACGGTCACTTTATTTGAAAACTCACCCCTGATTGTAGGTTACTATGGTAGATAAGAATACAGAGAGCTTCATAAATACTCTCTCAGATTAATTTACAGATAGTTCTCAATTTCTTAAACTCCATTCCCCAAAGGGCAAGGTTTCTTCTTAACTTGAGAGACAAAACTCTAAATGAATTTAATTTTTTGCCATAAGTATACTGGTTACTAACTCAATAAGGAAGTAACCTTTTCCATTCTCAACTGTGCTGGGGCCAATTATGGTGATTCATTTTGCACATATGGGTTGTTTACTCACTAAGTCATTTACTGAGGGCTTCCCCAAGGGCCCAAACCTGGACACACAGAAGATAACTACATTTTGTTCTAAGTAGTTTACAGTCTCTGTGTTTGGTTATTATATTAAAGTGTTGTGAGAAAATCTAACCAGAAGAATAAGGCAATGTCTACTTTGAGAATTCAGGGTCAATTGGTAGAAAGAGCAACATTTGGGAGTTAGAAAGAGAATAGAGACAATTATATGGCTCCGAGAGAATTCTGAGTGTATTTATGTGCGTGCGCACATGAGAATGCATGTGTGTGTAGCCCACAAGGTCTTTAAGAGTATGAGACCTTTAAAGAACAGGAACAAAAATGTGTACAATTGAGTTAGAGTGTGAGATGAACAATATTGTCTAAAAAAGTAAGCAGTAATTATTTCTGTCACAACTTTGAAAGTATGAATTTATCCTTTGATGTTAAGGTAGAGAGTGCTGTTATCAATTGTGTGTTTGATTGATTCTTCTACTTGTAAATTAGTAGTAGATGGTTTGGAATAAATACATCAATATCAAAGGTAGTAAGACAATTGTAGAAAGGTTCTGTTGTAATTTTGGCTACAGAAGGAAGGTGCCATACTATACTAAGACAGGGTCAGTAAAGAGGGAGAAAAACAGAGCCTTCTGTATATTTAGAAGATAAATCCAAATTTACTTGATAATTATTGAATGAAAATGATGAAGGAGTAGGTGACTTCAAATTTGTTAACTAACGTTGTGGTGAGTGATTGAAAGGATAATGGTGTATTGAAAAAAAGGAAAAGTAGATCAATGGTTTTTTGGTAAAAATTATGCATTTCTTTGGCTTATGGTTCCCACGAAAAAGAGAAGTAAATGTGATGAGTTGGATGTCTGGATCTGGGGGCAAAAGATAAGTCCAAACTGACAACTCAGAGAATGATTGATATTGAAATGATGCTCAAAGCCACAGTGGTGTATTGGCTTAGCTTGAATCTTTTTACTTAGGGGAGTAGAGATCTGAGGACCAAGATACACTTATTATTGCTGCAATTTGACAAGTAACTGCAATAATTTTTCTCCACTCTGTCTGCAACTTAGATTCTTCTGCAGAGCATTAAAGACAATCATTTCTGGTGTTTCTATTTCTTTAATAGATCTAGGGAGACTATCTGTAGTTTTCAGTGGTCTCTAGATGATTGCCGCATCCATCCAAGGTTGAGAATCATTGGAGAAGAAATGAGAAACCTGAAAAAAAATACTGAGGAATAGCAAGGAAGCAATAATGAAATTAGGTCCCTGTGGCATTATGAAAGTCAAAGAATAATTTTATTTGGGGAAAGAGGTGAGTGATTAGCAGAAGTTGCAAGGCATCCAACAGGATAGATAGAAAGTTGATTTCATTGGATTCAGAGAGAAGCAATTTCTAAGTAGCCTTGGTAAGATCAGATTTAAATTTGATAACTCTCTTAACACTAACTCACTTCTTTAAATAATTCAGTATATTTTTGGTGGTACCAATGTTATAACTCAGGGGGTATGTGCTCCCTAAGTTCTAACACTTGAACCATTTTTGTGTTGGCTGTTGCTGAGATCAGATCTCAGGTTATGCCTGGATCCTTCTGGACTGTGAGCTTCCTATTTCTGCTTTCCTTTGTTGTTTAGATGACAGGTGCATACCACTATACATAGTTATTAGTTGATAATGGAGTTTTTTTAAATTTCATATAGTACATTAAAAATAAGATAATGGGGGCTGGGGATATGGCCTAGTGGCAAGAGTGCTTGCCTCATATACTTGAGGCCCTGGGTTCTATTCCCCAGCACCACATATACAGAAAATGGCCAGAAGTGGCGCTGTGGCTCAAGTGGCAGAGTGCTAGCCTTGAGCAAGAAGAAGCCAGGGACAGTGCTCAGGCCCTGAGTCCAAGCCCCAAGACTGGCCAAAAATAAATAAATAAATAAATAAATAAGATAATGGAGTTTTGTGAACTTGTATACCAGAACTGGCTTAGAAACCTCAGTTTTCACGTCTCTGCCTCCCAAATAACTAAGATTGCAGCTTAGAGCTACCACTTCAAACTCAATACATTTTATCTATTACTTATATTGTGTACTGGAAATATCAATTTGCACAAGACATGATTGAAGGTCTCAATGTTTTCTCAGTCTATATGACAGGAGAGGCAAGTAAACAGATCATGAATTATAAAGTACTACTATTATGATGCTATAGGTACACACAAGAAGAAGAAGAAACTGGATGGTGAGAGGTGGCTTCTTAAAGGGGTGAAACCTGAGTAGTAGAGCCAGTTCTGACTAGTTTTGATGAGCATTTAGTTGAAAACTCAATAGATAGCCAGGCACTCATGCCTGTAATCCTAGCTACTCAGGAGGCTGAGATATTAGGATTGTGGTTCTTAGCAAGCCTGGGCAGGAAACTACATAAGACTCATCTCTAATTAACCACCAGAAAACCAGAAGTGACACCCACCATGGCTTAAGTGGTAGAGCACTAGCCTTGAGCTGAAAAGCTCAGGGGCAGCACACAGACCCAGAAATTAAGCCTCACAACCGACAAAAAACAAAAAATAAACCCCAAAGCTCAAGAGATGAAATGTATTTTTGCAAGTTGGGTGAACCTTCTGGAATTTTCTGTCTATTTCATCAGCATTCCAAGAGAAATAGATCAGCCTCGATTCTAAGGACTTAATCAGATGCCACTAGAAAATCCAAACACTAGTGCCCACTATTGAGAGATTAGGAACTTAAAATGACCGTATTTAGACTCAGAAACAATTTTTTTCTTTCTTAATTTCCTTTTTATATTTTATTGTTATTTATAAGTAGTTGTACACAGGAGTTGCCATTTCACAAGGAATTTATGGATACAAGATATCTTTATCAATGTCCTGCTTTTTTTTACTTCTGATTTTTTTAAAAAAATTTCTTATTTATTGTCAAAGTGATTTACAGAGAGGTTACAGTTTCATATGTTAGGCATTCGATACATTTCTTGTACTGTTTATTACCTCCTCCCTTATTCCCCCCTCCCCCTCTCTCTTTCCCTCTCCCCCCATGAGTTGTTCAGTTGGTTTACACCAAACAGTTTTGCAAGTATTGCTTTTGTAGTTGTTTGTCTTTTTATCCCATGTCTCTCAATTTTGGTATTCACTTTCACTTTCCTAGTTCTAATACCAGTATACACAGTTTCCAATGTGCTCAGATAAGATACAGTGATAGTGCAGGTACAATCACAGGAGAGGGATACAGGAGGATCATCAACAATAGAAGGTACGGTTTCACATGGCATGTTGAAAGTAATTACAGCAGTGATATATCACTTGTTTCCATAACATGGAGTTCATTTCACTTAGCATTATCTTTTGCATTCATAGGGGCATAGCTATTAGGCTCTTGTGATCCTCTGGTGTGACTAGCTTAAACCTGTGTTAATTATTCCCTATGAGGGAGTCATGCTTTTTAATATTCTCACCTATCCTTCCTTACCCACCCTACCCCTCACTCCTATTAATTTTGTAGGATGAACATTGACTCTTTTTTTTTTTTGTGAGTTGTGGGGCTTGAACTGACTCTGGGCCTGGATCCTGTCTCTGGGCTCTTCAGCTCAAGGCTAGTGAGCCACGACACCACTTCCAAACATTGACTCTTGACTGCACTTTTCTTCTTCATTTGTCTGCCACAACCTACCTCTTTCAAGTACCTACTTTCTGGTGTTTTATTTTGCTGAAATTTGATTTTGCTTTTCTAAGGAATTACTGTATTTGAGACTCTCTTGAGTTTATTCCAGTTAATACATTCATGTACACTTGCATGCCATCCAACATATTACTTATAAGTTTATAAGCTAAATGTAGCTTCTACATATGAGGGAAAATATGCAACCTTTGTCTCTCTGGGACTAGCTTACTTCACTTAACATAAACTTTTCAAGTCTTTTCATTTCTTTACAAATGGTATACTATCACATTTTCTTGACCCATTCATCCTTTGAAGGGCATCTGGGCTGATTCCCTTCCTTGGCTAACGTTCAAAACAGCCTCAAATTAGAACATAGAAGTGGACCTATTAGTGATAGGCCTGGGCTCAGCAATGCTCAGTCTTGAGTTTGTCTGTTCTGGTGTCCTCAGTTTACCTCCACAAAATTTTTACATTATGGAATATCTTTTTCTAATAAAGTATATGAAATGTTATGGTTCACTATGAATATGTTCAGAAAGAGTAAGATTGTGGATTTATCGTAAAACATTTTCTAGGGAATCCTGTGTGAAGTAAATTTGGTATAGAAAATCTGACTGTCTTTCTGTCTGTCTCTGTGTCTCTCTATCTCTCTCTCGATCTCTTTCTATCTAGTCTATTTGTGAAAACATTTTATGTCAGCTTTATCTCATTAGTAGTCTTTATTTTCTTATGAAAACACACTGATGGCTGCTGGTGGCTCATGCCTAGAATCCAAGCTACTTAGGAAGCTGAGATCAGAGGATCAAAGTTTGAAGCCAGCTAGGGCAGGAAAGTCCATGAGACTCTTTTTTTTTTTGGCCAGTCCTGGAGCTTGGACTCAGGGCCTGAGCTCTGTCCCTGGCTTCTTTTTTGCTCAAGGCTAGCACTCTGCCACTTGAGCCACAGCGCCACTTCTGGCCATTTTCTGTATATGTAGTGCTGGAGAATCGAACCCAGGGCCTCATGCATATGAGGCAGGCACTCTTGCCACTAGGCTATATCTCCAGCCCCGCCATGAGACTCTTAGATCAAATTAATTAGCATAAAACTGGAATGCAGATTTGGTTTAAATGGTCAAGGTCCTGGGCTGGGGTGAAAAATCTGAGGCACAGTTTGAAGCCCAGAGTTCAAAGCCCAGTACAGGCACACTCATTCAAAAAGAAAACTGTCTTCCAAGTAATGTCTCTACAATGTCTTAGTCTTCTTTTTGAACTCTCTACAGGCCACTCAATATATGTAACTACTCATCTTAGTCTAAGTATTCATTGGCCAGGATAATATAAAAGATCTCTCATTGAGTTTTATTCTTTTCACTTTTTTTTGTGGCACTGCAGTTTGAACTCAAAGACTCAGACTGACTAGGTTGGTGCTCTATTGCTTGAGCCAGGCTTGCATCTCTTTTAGCCATTCTAACTATAGAATTAATAGTAACTTCATAGTTGATTTTAAAAAGTTAAAGGAAATGGCCATTCAAATTAAATTGCTCAAAACTACTATTGAAATTACACAGCACTGTGGGCACTCTTTGCCACCTGAGTCCAAACAAACAGAATGTAGGTACTGAGGGCAACAGAAACATTGGACTTATTGAGGACCTGGTAATTTCTAGGTGGTGCAGGAATCAGCTTCTGCAATCCTCATATATCAGTAATTGTAAGGTCTTTATATTACATGTGCATTAATTTTTTCAGTTTTTTCATCTACTAATATTCAAAATTTATATAGTTAAAGGAACTGAAAAATTATTTTTAGTCCATCATTGTTACTTCTTTTTAAAAAGCTATCTTAAACAAAAGACAGTAGAGTATAGAATTGAGCTAGAGTAGCTTATTTTTCAGGATTACTTTAAGGAAATAAGGACTTTTGATACTTCTGAAATGTGCAAGCGTGTCATGAGCCTTGAAAGATCAGATGAGTTTGCACATTGTCTTAGACGTTATAAGACCACAAGAAGTGGGAGTCTCAGTTGAGCATCAGATGGAGAAGTTACAGAGCCAGTGATGCAGGCAGAAAAACCAGACATAAATTTAACAAAAAGTCCCAGGTTCTCCTACCCACAAAGGATTTTACCCCAGATATCAGCAAATTATAGAAAGAACTTTGACACTGACCTTTTCCTTTTGACTTTGTTTCCTCAGTGGAAACATCCCGATACTGAAAGGAGAAATGGAATGGGTCATGATAGTGATGGCACATTCTTCTTGACTAAGAGAAGTTGACCTACAGTCTTGACTAATAGAAACTGACCTACAGGCAGTGGGCAGATTGCTATTGTTCACATGCTTTCAAATGAAACAAACAAACAAACAACAGAATTTAGGCAATGAGAATGAGTTCAGTTAATGCCCCTGAAATATTTGTAGAGCTGTAGTTTATATATTTAGAACAGGGAGAAAGAACTTGTAAATCAAAGACTTTCTTTACTGCAGTTTTTTCTATTTACCACCTTCATAAATTTGGGTATACTATTTGACTTGTTTAAGACTCATTTTTTTTCAGTTGTATAAAAAATTACTAATCTAATCCTCTGATCCTACTGTAAGAATAAAAATGATTTACTTTTATGATAGGGATTTCCCAATGGGAATATGCTGTGGACATTTTATGGGGGAGGATTATGATGTTACTATGAGCAGATGAATAATATGTAGTTTCTTAAATTAATAGTTTTGATATAATATCAACACCAACTAATAATTGCATGCTTTCTCTGCCCAATTCTCATCCAAGCCTTCAAGGATAGTTGGGTTTCCTGGGAGCCAGTTGATTCTCAGTCTGAAAACCTCTTCCTCACAAGTTATGTATCGTAAAGACCTTCAAACTCACCAACACTGTTTCCCTCAGACCATATGTAACTAGCTTAAAACTTAAGGGAAGAATACTGTAACCATAGGAAAGAATAGACCAAGGCAGAAATCCCTCCCTCAGCAAATCCCTATTGAGTGGCTGGCTATTATGTGTAACTCACAGTTCTCTGTTGTGGGAATATTACTTTCAAAAACCCATTCTGTCCTCATGGAGGTGAGTGACTTACAAGATTCAGCATCTAACCTTCCTTAGTTCTGGGCACTTTTTTTTGGCAATTGGAATGATGAAAATAGAAGTAGTGATGTGAATAAAAGCAAAAGGTTGGGGAGTAGTGAAAATTGCATGGAGCTGGCTTTGTAATTGAAGTTTTGTTCACTGATCAAAATTGCTATTTCCATTACATATATATTTGTACATATTGTATTTAAATCAGTAGTTGGAAAAAATCTGAAGGAATAGGCATGCTTTGTTTTTTATTTTCTTTCCCAAACATATAAACAAGAAGAAGGATTGCCTTAATTTTTAGAAGCAACATAATTTTTGTATAGCGTTGCTTTTTTAGTATATGTATATGAGAATGGATTCAACTATACTAAGAATTAGTCATTCTAGTTGCATGAAAGGGTGGGAAATATCACAGGTTAATTTCTACTGACCTCTTTTATGTTAAATCATGTAAGGAACTTTTTTCTCAATTATGATGCTGATTTGATTTACTGAGAATATAGATTAGCAATGTATGAGCTGAATTGAAAACCAGATTACAAATCATTGCAGCATGACATTTGGGTAAAACTTAATGATAATCTGAATTTATTTATGGATTTCTGTCAGGGAAATTCACAAGAATTAGCTCTTTCATGACACTTCTAATCATTGTCATCTCTGACCAAATTAGAAATACTGTTTTTCTACAAGAAGCAAATTTGCTTGACATTTGGTATTTTACTTCAATATCTAGCTGAAATCTAGGGGACAAAAAAGATAGTGGTATTGTCTGAAAAGCAGTGTAGTATTGTTCCCAATATGATACAATACAGGAAGATAATCATAAGCATATTGTTGAGCATAAGCATATTGTTGAGCATTCTCTTCTAAGTCTAACTGGGAGCAACTATAACCACGTGGGAGTGTGTAAGTTCTCTCCTGCATAGGTATCCAGCAGGACATTTCACATGTGAGCATACAGGAGTGGGACTAGGTGTTGCCATTGGCTTAAACCCCCTCTAGGTGATGCTAAGTCCAGTCAAGGAAGAATGAACTCATGAGCATGAAAGGTTAAAGAACTCCCAAAGAAAAGACAGAAATGTGCCCAGATTGCATGACCATCTGTGGGGATTTACAAAATATTCTTGGACATGATGATCTTGTAAGTAGGGTTGAGAGTCTCACAGCATTAGGGGTGCTATGGAGGGCAATGCAAGTGAAGAGTTAAGTGAAAAGGAGAAACATATCTAAATTTGAGTTTATAGCTTTAGACCATTTATTAAAAATACATTTTCATGTGTCTCTTGACCATCCTTATTTCCTCTCCAAAGAAGTCTCTTTTTAGGTCTTTAGCCTATTTATTAAGGAGACAATTGGTCCTTGGAGGATTTGTTTCGGAGGAATTTAATTTTCTTAGTTCTATGTATATTTTAGATATGAGGCCTTTGTTGTATGGCCAGTGAAGATCTCCTCCGAATCTGTGGACCTTCTATTTATCTTACAACCTATGTCCTTTGCTGAGAAGAAGTAGTACTCAACATCACTTGACATAAAAGAAATGCAAATCAAAACATTGAGATTCCACCTCACCCCAATAAGAATGTCCATTATCAAGGAAACTAATAACCACAGATGCTGGCAGAAATGTGCCCAAAAGGGAAACCTACTACAGGGTTGGTGGGAATGTAAATTTATTGAACCACTCTGGAAAGCAGTATGAAGATTCCTCAAAAGGCTAAATATAGAACTCCTCTATAATCCAGCAGCCCCTCTTTTGGGCATTTACCCAAAAGATTACAAGCAAGACCACACTAAATCCACCAGCACAACCGTGTTTATCAAAACACAATTTTCATTGCTAAAATATGGAACCAACCCATATACCCCTCAGTAAATGAATGTATCAAGAAAATGTGGTACATATACACAATGGAATTTTATGCCTTTATCAGAAAGAATGACATTGCCCCATCCGTAAGGACATGGAAGGACTTGGGAAAAAAATCATACTAAGTGAAGTGAGCCAGACCCAAAGAAACATAGACTCTATGGTTTCCCTCATTGGTAATAATTAGTACACATCTAGGATAGTCCAACAGAAGATCACAATAGCTCAATAGCTATGTACATATGCTAAGTAAAATGAACTCCAAGCAATGGAAATAAGTGGTTTATCGTTGTTGTTACTTTCAACATACCATGTGAAATTATGCCTTTTTCTTCTGTCTTTCTTCCCCATGGTCTTACCCCACATATCACGGTTACTGGTTTTGGTACCCTGGGTAGTGTATAAACATTCATTGGAACTAAGGAAGGAAAGGGCAACATCGAAATGGAGAAACAAAGACTAAAAGGTAAACCAATGCAACAGCGATGCTTATGAAACTATATGCTGTAAACTAACTGTACAACTAACTAATGAGGGGGGCGTGATTTGGGAGGGAGGAAGGTGGGAGAAAAATGAGGGAGGAGGAGGTAACTAACAAATTGGGTAAAAATTGTACTCACTGCCTTACATAAGAAACTGTAACCCTTTTGTACATCACTTTGACAATAAATAAATCAATAAAAAAGAATACTGACATATACAATAAAATACATTTTCTTTTTTTTTCTTATTTATTGTCAAAGTGATGTACAGAGAGGTTACAGTTTCATACGTTAGGCATTGGATACATTTCTTGTACTGTTTGTTACCTCCTCCCTCATTTTCATTTCTTCTTAAAAAATAATTCTTTCACAAAATATTTTATATTATTTTTGTTTTTGCTGTTGTACCAGTACTTTTTAACACTTGTTGAGTTTTGGTGGTGTTGGAGTTTGAACTCAGGCACTTAGGCTAGCTAGCTACCACTGAGCTATGTCTACAGCACTTTTCTATGTTGTTCTTATCTTTTTGTTTGTTTGATTGATTATTTTTCTACAGAGTTTGGATTTAGGGGCTTCACATTCAGCTTACTTGTTCAGCGAACACAGCACTATTTAAGCCATACATCCAACATGACTTTTTTCTGGTTATTTCTAGATGGAGTCATGTATTTTATGCCTTGGCTATATTTGAGCTGTGATTCTTTTAAGTGTCAATCACCTAAGTAAGCCTACAGGTATGAGCCATAGGGAGGCTTTATGGTAGTTATTTTCAAGACAGAGTCTCACCTTTTGCCCTTGAACCATGATTCTCTGATTTCCTTTTTAGTACACATGTTGGGCTATTTGTGGGAAGTGTTCTGAATGACCAGCAAGAAAGAATCCTGGTCAAGAAGAATGAGGTCACAATTTACTCAACCTTGGAAATTGGCCAGAACTGTTAAAAACAAACAAATGTAACTAATCTTGGGGGTGAGGGGGTGGGGGTGGGGAGGAAATCTTTGTTCTTACACAGTATTATTGTCACAATAATTTCCTCTAAATAATCATATCCTGTGTGTCTAAGAACCCTCGATGTCTGAGGTTGAGTCATTTCTGTCATTGAAGAGTAGATAAACACTATATAAGTAATAGAAGGAAATAATAATCATAATCAGAAATCTTATGCATCTTATTGATAAACACCACTTGATAACAAACACATCCAAGATAATGACTACTGGCATTTAGCCCCACCACCACCACTCCCCATGTTCCTTATATAGACTTCCCCTCCATGCTCTCACATATATACCCACCATGTGTTCTGTTTGAAGTCTTTTCTACCTGAGGGTGAATGGGCCTCAGAGCCAGAATCTTGGGAAGGCTTTCACAATGCTTATTCTTAGGTAAACATAGCTGTCTCTCTGTTTCTCTCTCTGTGTCTCTCTGTCTCTGTCTCTCTCTGTCTTTGTCTCTCTCTGTCTCTGTTTCTCTCTCTCTCTCTCTCTCTCTCTGTGTGTGTGTATGTGTGTGTGTGTGTGTGTGTGGCTTCTGGAAGGCTCTTTATTCTTCTATAAGTGAGGGACTGAGCAGGGATGACATGAGGATGACACTTTACAGAGCTTAAACTGACTGAAGAGGCCACCAAGTCTAAACACAAAATGGGTTAATATGAGGTGTCTCTACCATCCATTTAAAATGAAATAATATGAACTATTCAGCCATTTTCATCAGGACTTTTACATGGTATTTTGTGGTTCCAAGCTACTGTCTATTGTCTTTAAACATTTTTATGACTCTTTCTAGGAGTGTAAATCTGTTTCTAACAAAGGTCAAGTGTTATTTGTGACCTCTCTCCTCTCTTGGCTTTAACTAAGATGGTGAGGTAAAGGAAAATGAACCAAGCATTGACTGTAATTTTAGAAAGGGTTCAGTATTTTCACTGAAGTTATTTAATTTATGGATTTATTGTAATAAATAACAAGTGCTTCAACCTCAGGTAGATTGAATCTATCATTGATTATTTTTGAAATTATTTTTAAAGGCAGTAAGTTGGTAATTTTGTTGAAAAGGCAAATTAATCATGTCACGATAATGAAAATGGAGGGGGTCCTCAGTTTGCCATAATAACTCTTTATGTTAGCTCTTATCCACTCAGCACACATGAAACAATTGTCCTTTACATCTGCTTTCCTGTCTTGCCTCCTCTTTTGCATCTTGTCTTCCTATCTTTATTTTCTAATGGAAATCTTCTGATCCCCCTGGACCATCGCTTGCCAAGGTTGGGGATATAGCAAGAATCTCAGACTGACATTGAAACTGTATGAAAAGATAATCATTCGTGGCCAGCATTAGGAGTGGAAGAAATCCAAGTTCCATATTCCTATTTCTTTGATCAAATTGATGTTAATAAGCATACGTGCACTTAGAACTGAGCACAGATAGAACTGCCAAATGTCAGCTAAAAAGGAGGAAAATAAAGCCAAAAAAGTATCATTTGATTTGGTATCTTATTTCATTCTATGTCACTGATTTAGAATCACTTTTATAGGATTCTAGCTATAAAGCAAGGAATATGTACTAGCAAATAAAGGACAATTCAGTATGAAGATCACTGTTTATTGTTCAGTTTAGAAGTGCATGCTGTATGTGAGCATTTCAGTTATGTTTAATTCTGGTTACTTATTTTCCAAAGTACCAAATGAAATTTTTTATTTACTACTGAAATAATCTGGCCTTCCAAGTCTTTATAATATGAATCACATTCCATGAAATCTAAAATATAAGGTCCTTTGTTTTCAATGCTAGGCATTATCAGTATGCTAATTATATGTTACACTTTCTGTATGTTCAGTTGTCACTTTCTTATAAAGTGTACTTTAATTATTGAGAACATGTAATAAATGCTTTTAAAAAAAAAAGTCCTCTGGTGATTTTACTTACATTACTAGTTAACTGGTTAAAAAAAGTGCAAAATCTTTCCAAGCAGCAGACTTTGTAGATATATTTGAATAACCAATTTTAATGAGTCTTTCTCCTTCCTTCCTTCCTTCCTTCCTTCCTTCCTTCCTTCCTTCCTTCCTTCCTTCCTTCTTTTCCTTCCTTCCCTCCCTCCCTTCCTCCCTCCCTCCCTCCCTCCCTCCCTCCCTCCCTCCCTCCCTCCCTCCCTTCCTTTCCCTCCTTCCTTCCTCCTTTCCTCTCTCCCTCCCTCCCTTCCTTTTCTGAGCCAGTACTGAGGCTCAGCCTCAAAACTTGTACTCTCACTTGGCATTTTTGCTCAAAGCTGGTGCTCTGCCACTTAAACCCACAGCTTCACTCCTGGCTTTTTGGTAGTTTATTGGAGATAAGAGCCTGACAAACTTTCCTGCCTGGAATGATGTTGGACCAAGGTCTTCAGATCTGAGCTTCCTGACTTACTAGGATTACGTTACAGGTGGTGCCTGGCTCTGAGTCTTTCCTTTCTTATTCATGTTGGTTAGCTCTTTGTTGTAATATTGAGGCCATTTCATCATGGTCTTTCCATCAACTGGAAGTCATTTCTACTGAGAACAATTACATTTTTGAGAGAAAACAACTGTAATTGTTTATAACACACAGAATATTCATGTTTACTCTAGATTTTGCAGTATAGCTAAATTCATAGAGAAGTAGCTGAAGAAAAAATATTGGGAATAAGAGCCCATGCTTATTTTTTCTACTCTTGTACTATGCTTTGAAGAAAACTGACAATAAATGTATTTTCAAATACTATAGGTAGCCCTAATGGAGAGCCTTGTGGAAGGACTTGTTTAGAAGAGAGAGACAATCAATGGTTGGGGGTCACCCTATCCCGACAGCCGGGAGAAAATGGATCTGTTGTGGTAAATATCAAAATTGACCTGCTAATCAATTGAATTACTGATCAATTGTGTAATTAGATATCCTGGATGCAGCTGATCCATGCTTTTTTTGTTGTTGTTGTTTCCTTTGTTCAGACTTGTGGGCATAGATGGAAAAATATATTTTACATAAGAAATGAAAATAAACTTCCCAGTGGTGTTTGCTATGGAATGCCTTCTGACCTGCGAACAGAATTGAGTAAAAGAATGGCTCCCTGTTACCAAGGTGAGGCATGACTTTGAGGTTAACTAGATCAAATGAATGCTTTTTCATTTTCTTTACTAACTTTCAGTTTGGAATATTTAGAGAGGAAGAAGGAAATCCTTGAAGTGGCTATTTGTCTAACTACTCTAATTGTTCCTTCCCTTTCCTTTATCTAATTGTGAGTAACATTTGTTTTCATAAATGTCCTTTGAGCTTTTGAAATAGAAAATCTACAGTTTCATTTGGATAGTGTGAAAGCTAATTCATAATTATTTGCTTCTGTATTAAAATTATTTTCAATTCAGCGTGAGAATAATTTCTAGCCAATATAAGAAAATTAAAACCTCAAGGTTACACTAAAATGTCCTGTTTGAAGAAAGAAAAAGACAAGGTTTCTTGCTTTACCTGTAGCTTGAAAAGATTTCAAAGTAAAAGTTTAAATAAGTCTTTCTTAGTATATCTCTTTTTTACACAATTCATGTTTATTTCTTGGAACAGCAAGAAATTAGTGACCTATGACTAAAAGTCTTTTCCTTGGAAAGGAATGTCTGATGCATATACCACATACAGAGCTCATACTCAGCACAATGAAAGTGAGCAGTTAGAAGTGAATGTCAACAGGACATTTACAATCACATCTGTAACAAAACCAAAACACTAAACGTGAATCTTCAGAAACCTAAAATATATATATATATAAACTTCAGCTAAAAAAACTTTATTAATTATAAAATGTTTATTCAACTACTTAAGTTAAATTCTGATAATATTGAGATCTTTTTATCTGGTATTTGATATCATAAAAGTTTATATCATAAGGTTTTCTTTTTTATCTGTAGATCCAAGAAGAACATGCAATAAAACTCAGTCTGCTTCCAGGTGTTTATTACCTTTTTTTGCCTAAGAGACTTTTGGCTTATATTTTTAAATATCTTCACAGCAGGGTTTCACTTTTTTCTCTGATATTGGTAGCCACCAATGGAATATTTTTTTTCTTTTTTAATATCTAAGCCCAAAGGAAGAAGTGGTCCAGATTCTTCCATTCATGGAATTTTGTTTATGTCTGTCCTTCGGAAGTAGCAACACTGTATCCTGCTAGGAAGCTCTGAAATAAGCTCTGAAATACATCAGGAAGTCTTTGAAATAAGAGACCTTTCAGCCCCATGTGGATTTTGACTAGTTGTTATTTTCAGCTGGGAAAAAATATCTAGGAAAGGATAATCTTTCATAAACTATGTTGCAGAAGTTGGCTATCCACCTGCCAACTAATGAGATTGGGTCCTTATCTTACATCATAAGCATGAATCAATTCAAAGTAGAATAAAGATTTAAATATAAGTTATGGAGCTATAAAACTCCTTCCCCCATAGGGGGAAGTTCCTTGATAGGCAGTGACTGTTTTAGGTATGACACCCACAGCTCAGGTAACTAAAGCAAAATAAAGAAGTGGAAATATATCACATTGGAAAGCTTTTGCCCAGTAAAAGAAAAAATCAACAGAGTGAAGCAATAGAAGAAAAATTAAAAAAAAACAAACCCTGAATAGTTTTCTTTCCAGATAAATCTTGAGTGAACAGTAAGAATATGAAGGTGCATTCAATATCACTAACTCTCTGAGAATGAAAATCATTCTATAATAACCTCTCACACCTTTTAGCATGGCTGCTCATTGGAAAGACAAGAGATAGCATGTGCTGTGGAAAAATCAGGATCTTTGCATATTGTTAGTGTAAACTCAGCCATTATAGAATTTATGAGGTGTATACTCAAAAGGAATGGAATGAGTACCACATAGAGATACGTACTCTCCCATGATAATTGTATCACTATCCACTATTGTCAAAATGTAGAAGCTACCTAAGTGTCTATCATCAAATGTATCAATAGGAATCATCAAACACATATATAGATACATACAGACATATATATATAAACACATATATACACACATAAACACATATATACATACATACAAACAATGAAATATTACTCATCCTATCATATTCCTGAAAAAGATTATGATGAATGAAATAAGCTATAAATAGAAAGATAAATGACACATGTCCTAGCTAAAATGAAATGTATAGAAACAAACTAAGAAGTGTCATGATGGGGAGGTGAGGTGAGAGAACAGAGAGTTAAGGCTATGGAGTAGGAATCAGTCTAGAGAAAGAATGTGTTGCATAAGGACTACCTTTAATAGTATTGTGTGTTGTGGAAATTTACCAAGTGAGTAAAATTCCATCGCTTTGAACGTAGAAGAAAGGCCACTGTGAAAAGAGTGATGTGTTAATGTAAGGAATAATCACTTCACCATGAGAATGTATACCAGAATGTCATGTTGCACACTTTAATTATATCTAATAAAATGAGATGTGAAACCAAAACCACAAATTCTATACCTATCTTAGATAACTACTTGGAGTATTTCTTTTCAGTATATGCTGCCTGTTGTTCCGCAGAAAACAAATAAATATCTTCAAATAAGATTTTAAAGGTTAAAATGAAAGCACTATCTGATTCATTATATTGTTACCAATTACTACTGTTTTTAAAAGAGATAGTACAAAATGCAGTCTTTAAAAGACATACTTGGATTTCCAAAAAAAAGTGAAGTTATGTCTTTATTCTAAATATTTTCATGTCATTATTTTAAAATATAATCTTGTGCACTGATGGTGCTGAGGCTGGAGAATCATGACTGTGAGGCCAGCTTGGGCTGTATATATAGCTTAGGCTGCATATATGTGTATATATATATATATTTGTGTATAAAATCCTATTTGTATATTTTAACATTATAAATTATATTTTAGATTATGTGAGAAAATTTGGAGAACATTTTGCATCATGTCAAGCTGGAATATCTAGTTTTTACACAGAGGTAATAATAGTTCAATTTTGACTATTATGAATGTGTTCGCATGTAGATCTTTAATCCCTCTGAAAGTTTAGAGGCTTTGAAGTACAAATAGTGTAATATCTGAATGTCTCTAAAGTTTGTATTACCACTAGATTTTTACTACTTGCTATCCCACATAAACACATTTGAGGCAATTAAATATTGAAATGGCTAATAGTACCCAAACCAGTGAAAATCTGTACTAGAGCTTCTGCTTTGAAGAAGAATTTAGTAGAAATTGGAAAGAACTATGCTGACTTTTTAAAATAATCAATTGTTGAAAATACTTGCCAAGTAGAGTATGTTTATATATTAGTTGAGGAGTAAGGAAATGTGTGGGTCCACACTTTCATTAAAATTATGATAAATATGAGATTTAAGAATTCAGTTATGTCCTGTTAAATCAGATATATTTATAAACTTTCTTTTTATCCTGTACTCTCTATGTACTATAAAAGATCACAGTTATACTCAGTTCATTAGATTCTTCTCTTCAAATCAGTGGTGGAATTCATGAAATGTTTTAATTCAATGGAGACTGGGCTGCATGAAATTTGAGGTTAAAATTTATGTAAATATTAAGCATTGTATTTTAAATGAAAATAATTAGGTAAGATATTTTTCAAAATTTCTATTTATGATAAATTATGCCCTAAATTTTAGTGTTCATTTTTTCTAAGTTCACGTTGTTTTCTATGCTCACTGAAACTAGTCAGTGATTTTTGCAAATTAAAATAAATTTAGTCTACTTTTACTCACTGGTAACACATGATTATCTTTATAATGAGCACTAATGAATTACTCACATGTGATTTTCTTTAGCAGAACCCACGTTGCCTTTCTCCCAAAAGCTTATTTAAGTGTTTAATGATTCTGTCTTTGGTTTCAAAGCCCACTGATAAATGTGAGAGTTTCAGAATTTCTTGTCTGAGACACTCCTTTTAGATATAAATCCATTAGCCAGCTGCTCTGGTTTTATACCTGGTATGTTTTAATAATTAATATGATGCACATATTTTAGAAATTTATTGTGAAACTGTATTTGCTTCACTACTACAAGGTTATTTATTGGAGGAGGTTGTGGGTGGTGAACTTTCACTTTCAAATAATGCTTTATGGTTTTCTCTCTACAGGATTTAATTGTGATGGGAGCCCCAGGATCATCATATTGGACTGGCTCTCTTTTTGTCTACAATATAACTACAAATATATACAAGGCTTTCGTGGACAGACAGAATCAAGTAAAATTTGGAAGTTATTTAGGTACTGTAAAATTGATTAACTCAAATCTGTGCCTTATAGCTACTAAGTAATTTTATATTTGATTGTATTATTTTAACGAATCAGTGGACAATAGGAATTAAGTGTTTTAGAAGCTAATGATTTAAGAAAAAATGGAAATTAGGAAGTCATCATTTAATCCTGACAACATTAGTATAGTATCAATTTCAGTTTTAATCATAAGAGCTGTTTCCTCATTCTATACAGCGACTAAGAATCTAAAAATAACATTTTCGAATTCTAGGGACAAATCACATATGTATCAAAGTTGCTTAAAATGGAATGAATGGAGATTTTCAGTGCACCTATGCTAAGTGATGTAGTACTCTTGACTCCAGTCTCACTTGATTATCTAAGGAGAGTTTGCACATATTTTGCCCATAGTGGGCTCTGAATAATGCTTTTCTCCCCTTTCTTGAAGGGTATTCAGTTGGAGCTGGTCATTTCCGGAGTCAGGAGTCTACTGAAGTAGTTGGAGGAGCCCCTCAACACGAGCAGATTGGTAAAGTAAGAATCACCTCATCTTCATTTTTTTTTCACTTTAAAAGTTCACATGCATTGAATGAGAGAGTAAGAGGAACCAAAGAATTGTAAGTAAGGAAGAAATGGCTAGAAATGATGAACAGTATATCACAGTAAGAGAGTGTGTGAAAGATTTATGGATTTACAAAAAAAAAATTAGCAGAAAAGCTTTAAGGAAAGTTACGTTAGTTACATGAAGCTTCTCTTTCCTATAAATACATAGTTTATAAATTAAAATTGCATTAACCCCTGATGTTACCATAACTGATTTTGGTACCCTGGATATTGCATATTTGTGTATTGGAACTAGGGAAGAGGAAGGGAATTCCAAAATCGAGAAACAAAGGATAAAAAGACAAAGGCAATAGCAGTGCTTACAAAATCATATGGTGTAAACCAACTGCACAATTAAAGCAGGGGAGGGAAATGGAGAGGGAGGAAGGTAGGGGAAAATGAAGGAGGGAGGTAACAAGTTGGATAAGAAATCTATGTACTGCCCTATGTATGAAACTGTAACCCCTCTGTACATCAATCACATAAGGAAATGAAACAAAAATTTCAGAACAATGTCCAGGGGACATATTTACTTGTTGATAGTGATACAAAATCAAGATAGCTGTATTTTAAAGCTTTTCTGTTTGTTTCTGTTGGTTGTGGGGCTTGGACTCTGGGCCTAGGTGCCGTTCCTGAGCTCTTCAGCTCAAGGCTTACACTCTACCACTTGGCCACAGTGCCAGTTCCTGTTTTCTGGTGCTTAATTGGCGATAAGAGTCTCATAGACTTCCCTGCCTGGTCTGGCTTTGAACCTCAATCCTCAGTTCTCAGCCACCTGAGTAGCTGGGATTACAGGTGTGAGCCACCACCACCCAGCAGCTATATTTTTTATGCTAATACTAGTGAGAAGAAAATGTTTTTTCTGGTTCTGTTTTTGCTACAGTGCAATATGAACATTGTTCACCCAATTTTTTTCACTTACCTTTTGAAAAATAGGGCAAAAGACACTTTCTGTATGGTATAGAAAGGATACTTTTCTATGCCTTCTATATGGAATCAGTGGGATAATTCCTGAATGAAAGCTGCTTTATAAGTCAGGTATATTAACATGAAAGTTTATCCCTCAACCACTTTGTATCACTGTTCAAGTGTTTTTGTATTTAATATTTTGTTCAAAATTTAGGTGAGTGGTTGCATAATATAAAAAAATGATATTCCAATCAGTAAGGGCAAGTTTTTGTTGCTGTTGTATGGCTTGAACTCTGGGCTTGGGTGCTGTCCTTGAGCTCTTCATCTCAAGGCTAGCGCTTTACCACATGAGCCACAGTGCCACTTCTTGTTTTCTAGTGCTTAATTGGAGATAAGAATCTCACAGACTTTCCTGCCTTTACTGGCTTTGAATCACTATCCTCAGATCTCAGCCTCCTAAGTAGCTAGGGTTGCAGGCGTGAGCCACTGGTCCTTGGCAGCAAGTTGTTTTTTAAAAAGAAAACTTGAGACAAACTTTAACTGTTCTGATCCTGTCATTGCAGGCATATATATTCAGCATTGATGCAAAAGAGCTAAATATCTTACATGAAATGAAAGGTAAAAAGGTAATATATCTCTGCCTTTGATATAGCTGAGAGCTTTTGTGAGTAGCCCTGGTTTTTCTCAATGGCTGGATGTGGTTTGCTTTGGGACAGCTTGGTTCATATTTTGGAGCTTCTGTCTGTGCTGTGGACCTCAATGCAGATGGCTTCTCAGACCTCCTCGTGGGAGCGCCCATGCAGAGCACCATTCGGGAGGAAGGAAGAGTGTTTGTGTATATCAACTCTGGCATGGTAGGTCTGACTGCCCACTAACTGGACGCCATTGGTGAATTCTGATTGAAATTAAAACTGTTGTTCTTCCAGAGTTTGAGGCTACAACTCTCAGGCTTATTTTATGGACAGAAGTAAACATTTGAATGTTATATTGATGCTCTAGGAATGAAATGGAGCATGACGATACATGGGCAACTATTTCATTTGGATCTACCAGAAATAAGAAATAAACTATGACATTTGTCTACTCACAGCTTGTATGTGTTTAGTAAATTTTCTTTCAGTTTTAATTTGACACAAATCTAATTTGAAAGGTTACTCCAAAGGGTAGATCTTTAAATATTTCTATGGTTAAGATGCTCATGCAATTTAATAAATTACAAGATATTACTGGAAGTGGGAGAGAATTTCAACTTCTTGATAGGAAAACAATTATAAATAAGATGCTTTGATAAAATACAATTCATGTTGATTTTATTTCTGGTAACATTATGAAATATATATAAACATACATATGCATATAGTTTAAGTAGGTGCTGAACAATTGTTTCAACTTTGAATCATGCGCAATATTTTTTAGTATAAATTGATAGCTTGGTGATTAATTTCAAGTACTCTTCTGGTCTTATCTTACCAGCCTTGCTTCTTGGCATTAAATCAAAATAGAGAGTTGATGGAGCCCTCTTGGGTTCTTCTAGACTGCTGTTTTGATTTCAAAACAAGAACGGGCTTGTGAGAACACAGCAGCTCAGTCAGGATTAAATGAATTAATATCAGTTTAAAGAAGATCCTTGTAACCTTGTTTAGTCAAAGTTTTCAGATCATTTAATACATGCCTATTATAGTCATCAGACTAAACTGCTCAACTTAAGAGGGGAAAAACATTCTAGTCTTACAAAATTGGTCAAGTTTTAAAGTTACTAAAGTTGAGTTGGCAAATTATTCATGCATTCAAATTTCCATTAACTTAAATTTAATAGCAAAGGCAAATTACCTATACAGTGATCATTGATAGTGGTAAATCCCACTTACTTTCTTCCATAGACATTTCTTATTTCTCTCTTTGTAAATTGTTTTCATATACTTACTACAAATGCTGTAAATGTCTCTTATTTCTCTTCTTAGATTTACTTTTTGGAACAGTTTAAACACTAACATATACATCATGAAATACACACATTGAACCATTAAACCATCTCAGAATGAAAAATAAATAAAAGTACCAGTCCTTGATTAAAGAGCAAAGAACGAGCTCTATTCACTAGGCTACCCTCTTTCCCTTCCACTTCACACTTACCCAGAAGCCCTTTGCAAGGTTGAGTAATTAATTTTAACTAAAAGCGGCAATTGTGTAGATTTCTCTTCCTCTTCTTCTCATCTAACATTTTAATCCATAGCTCTCTGACATGGCACTAATCACTGTCATAACATTTATTTACCTAGTTTGCTACTGTCTGTTCTGCAGGACTGTAGATGCCACATGGAGAGGAAATACCTGCCTTGTTTATTGTTGTTTCCTAGGGGCTTGCAAGAAGTGCTCCGAAATGATTTTAGCTTGAAGTCAAGAAATAACAATACTTGAATTACTGACTTTCACCTAAGTCAACTAAAATAGCTCTCGGAGATCCCCAACAAAATGCCAGTCTCTGCTCTCTGTGCCTGGAGAATATTTGAGAATGAATGATCACCACTTTTCTTGAAACTCTTTCCAAGAAAGGCATTGTTTTAAGTCGCATCTCATCTGATCTTTCTGGAGCCCCTTTCCTCCTTTTTAAAAAATATTTCTTGATACATCAAGCTGTTTTAACCCTCTGCTATGATGATTTAATCACTATCTGCTATGGGGGCAATGATTGTACATATGAAATTGAGTCTATCATCTTAGTAAAATTCGAATAAACCGAGTGACATTTAGTGAATACCCAGATAGTAAAAAAGATTAACAAAGGATGGAGAATAATCTTATTCTCAAGCCCCAAGATCTCAGGATGTGGTGAGGACATGAGTAAATAAGGGACTCCAGCATGGTAAATGGAACATGAAAAGGTACACAAAGAGTCAAGAAGGGCTCACAACAGACCAATACTAGAATGGGAATTTCCCAGTTAGAAAATAAAAGCAGAACCCTTCACAGGAACAAGGTCACATGTGTGCTAAAGGGATGCTGAATGAATTTATTTGAGAAGAAAGACTTCCAAGTGGCCCATTTTTTTCACACCAGGGACTGACCTAAACAGTTTGTGAAGAGGTCTGACTGCTGTAATTCTAACAGCTACTTATTGCAGCAGCATTGAATATATTCATAACTCATTTTCCAACTTCTGTGGTACCAGTTTTGTTGATGCCAAAATACTCAGATCTCCCAACTGTGCCTAGCTCCAACTTTCTTCTTCATGACACTCTTTCCTGGTTTCAATAAGATTTTTCCAATACTGCTTATTATTTCTGCAAGACAGTTTGTACTTCTCAGTCATTCTCATGTTTGAGCTAAGTCCTTGGTAGTACTGGATTTCTGGAGGCAAAGACATGTATTTTATAACCACACTGTCCCTTGACCTGTTTACTATGAAGAGTGCATTGTCTTTAGTGAGAGATCAATAAATACTAGTTAAATTGAATTATCAAAATGATTTACTGGATTTGCACAGCTATTGGGACCATGAGTTTGACAATTTTGTTTGTCCTCTGAGCTCTAAGCATAGTATATATGTGTTGACATATTCAATAAATATTTATTGAATTGAACTGAGATGTGTGTACTAAAGCTTAGTCTGTAGTTTGTCCAACTTGTTTGATCCATTAGAAAAATCCATACTCACTTTTAGCAGTAAATCATGTGTGAAGTTGTCGTGACACCTTTTTTCCCTTCCTATCCAGGGTGCAGTAATGAATGAAATGGAAACAGTGCTCATTGGAAGTGACAGATATGCTGCAAGATTTGGAGAATCTATAGTTAATCTTGGAGACATTGACAATGACGGCTTTGCAGGTAATTAAGAGTATCCAATTTGGTACTTGATTTCTACTTTTTAAATTTGTCATGGAAGAAAAAAATAAGAATTTTGTGTGTTGCTTGACTATCTGTTGAAATTAAAACTAGAATTCTTATGATATTTAGTATTTTTTCTTTTTAGTGTTATCTCTGACTTCTCAACTATTATTGAACTTCACCATTGCTAATGCCTTCTTTTATTGACTCCAAGACACTACTGATTACAAGCTGCTTTATTACTTTGGATGTCTCTAAAATATGTTGCCTGTTAAACTGTAACAATTACCTACTTTAAAAAGGATTCCAATTTCAGAAATTAAATGGGACAGAGGAATGTAATCTTAATGACATTGGACAAGGGTGTATCCCAGCCTCTACATCCCTGAGCAAACTCCATGGAGCCTGGCTAGAGAGCTGAACCAGCTCTGGAAGGCCTCTGTGTTAGGGGCTCCCTATGCAGCTGAGCTTTGTGGGAGGATTTGAGGGCTCCAGGAGAGTGGGAGCACTGGTGAAGACCAAATGGATCCTCTGGCACAACGGCTATTTACCAACTGATTCTGACTTGTACATTTATAATATTCATAGATTAGAACAGTCTATGTGCCATTAGCTGTGCTAATGACATTTTTATTCTGTTTAGAAATGACTATTACCATAATTTCACTCTTTGAATGAAGAAACCAAGCACAGAACTTAAGAAATGAGTGTACTGTAGCATAGCTGCTATCCTTCTCAGTGCCTGACTGGGAAGCCCATTCCCTTAACATTACACCAGAGTGCCCCTCCAATCCAGCATTCTGCTTTCTTATATGTACACAATCTATTGTGCACAATCCTGTGCATGAAGATGATTTTATTATTCATTTTCTTAGAAGAATTTTAGTTTGTCATTGTAAGAGAGATTTTTTACTGTATCTTATGAATTAGGGGTTATAAAAGTTTTCAAAGTTTGTTCTTTGTATCAAGAATTTCGTCTTTTGCCATAATTTGAATACTCCAATAGATGTTGCTGTTGGAGCGCCACAAGAAGATGATTTGCGAGGTGCAATTTACATTTACAATGGCCGAGAAGATGGGATCTCTTCCACCTTTTCACAGGTAAGGTTTTAGTCTCTGTTCAAGGAAAAAATTTCAGTGGTGAAAGTGCCCATCTTTCCTCTAGTGTTTTATGAACTTAGTTTTTTTTCTGTTTATTTTATTTTTATTTTTTTCAAATTTTTATTATCAAACTGATGTACAGAGAGGTTACAGTTTCATACGTTAGGCATTGGATACATTTCTTATACTGTTTGTTACCTTATCCCTCATACTCCCTTCCCTCCTCTCCCTTTCCCCTTTCCCCCCTGAGGTGTTCAGTTCACTTACACCAAACAGTTTTGCAAGTATTGCTTTTGTAGTTGTTTGTCTTTTTTTACCCTGTGTCTCTCAATTTTGGTATTCCCTTTCAATTTCCTAGTTCTAATACCAGTATACACAGTTTCCAATATACTCAGATAAGATTACAGAGATAGTGTAGGTACAAACACAGGAAAGTGATACAAGAACATCATCAATAATAGAAGCTACAGATACAGATGGGACGTTGAAAGTAGTTACAACTGTGATATAACAATCGTTTCCATAACATGGAGTTCATTTCACTTAGCATCATCTTTTGTGTTCATAAGGGTATAGCTATTGGGCTCTTGTGATGCTCTGCTATGACTTGCCTAAACCTGTACTAATTATTCCCAATGAACTTAGTTTTTTACTTTCCTGATTTGGATATTTGACATTTTTCAGTATTTTCATACAATAATATTAGTCTTATTTTAAAGCATAGTAAATTCTTAAAAAACAATTCTTAAATACAAGCTTTAGTTCATTTCCATTTTAGCTTGTCTTTCCCCTATTAAAGTTGTCTCTGTTTTTTTTTTTTTTATCACATTTGAGTTCTGGAGGTAATAACCATCTGATTCAAAGTGTGCCCATTTGGATTTGATTAAGTATGACTTTATTTACGTTGTAAATAAAGCCATGTTTCATAAAGATTGCACAGGGAAATCAATCATGTATACTATACTATATTGGTCAATGTAGGTCAGTAAGATTATTGTAATAGGTATTCATGATCAAACTCTGAGTTCACCTTTATATCTTGAAAACTCAGGACACATCAGTGCATAGAAAAAAAATCTCTGTTCACATTGCAGGAGAGCGATCCAATGATATTTTAATGGAAAAATTAGCCAGTACCATTATTTTTTACTATTTTTATTTTCTTAAAGTAGTTGTACAAAGGAGTAGCCATGCAATAGAGCAGTTTACGAATATAATGCTTCCTGATCAGTGTCACCCTTTATGACATTCTCATTCACCCCCTCCCACCACCTTTCCCCTTATTTTTCTTAATTTTTAGGTTATGTATTGATTTTTTTGCCATTTAATAAAGCAATGTATGTATACAATGCATCTTGATCTGTGTCATACCTTTAACATCTTCACACATGCCCCTCTGATGATCCCCTTTCCTTACTTTTCTCAATTCTGTGGTAGACACAGTGTATTCTTGCCTGCCTTCGACTCCCTTTCCCCATTCATTCTCTCTCCCTTTGTCCCATCTCTTGCAAGTTACAATTTCCTGGTACAAATCTTTGAAAAAGAATTATGCTTTTTTATGTTCTCCAAAGAGTCTATTACACATTAGTATTGCTATTTTTGATAAGGCAAAATGTTGCCAAGTATTTCTCTACATTTATTAATATGAACGTTATATTCTTACTTAGTAAATGATACTGATTTTCTTACTATGGCTAACAGCCTAATGTTTATAAGTCAGTATCTGGCCATGAAATTAGATTCACAGAATAGAGAGGGTGGATGATAAGTTGGTTTTTCCTCTTAAATGCTAAGTATTGATCTGGCTAAACAAAAGGGCTTTTATCATAAGTAGGCCTTACTACGTGATTATGTACATCCTGTTTTCCAAGTAACTTCTTTCATTATTTATGTTGGTAAAGGAAGTAAATACAGAGACTGAAAAGAGACTTGAAGAAGAGTAAGAATTGCTCTTTTGGGGGGAAAAATTCTATGCTGCATAATTTTCTCTTTGTTCACAATATAAAAAATTATAGTCACAAAATAAATGCCTATTTCAAGCTGGAAAATGTTGTGTTTCTTAGAAGTATCTCATAAACAGCTTCATTAAATATAGAAACTCCTTTGTACAACTACTTAAAGACAATTTTTAAAAATAGATAAGGGAAAAACGTGTGACTTAATAACAAATGAATTTTGTTAGTAAATGTGCTTTGGAAGGGAGGGAATGTTCACTATTTAACCAAATCATTGCTTTTTTTTAATACCCTATTCAAAAACTGCTTCCCATTTCCATTTTCAGAGAATTGAAGGACTTCAAATCAGTGAATCCCTAAGGATGTTTGGACAGTCTATATCAGGGCAAATTGATGCGGATAATAATGGGTACATTGGTGAGTAAAAGTTTTCCATATCTCAAAAATTGCAGTCAACCCTATTGTGGATGTTGCTTTTTGTGTGTATGGCTTGAATTTACTAATACTATTTTCCTATATTTTTAAAGCTTTCTTCCGAGAAATGCTAGATTTGATCAAACAATTTCTCCACTTTTTACTCTTAATTACTTAGTGTTCTATTTCTTTCTCATGAAAAAAAATAAAGCATCCACGAAAGTCAAACATACGATGAAGCAAAGAAAGAAGGAACTTTTAATTTGAATTTAAAAGGAATTTTCTAGGTGAATGTTTGAGTCTTAATAATTGAATTTGGTTTTGGTATAGGTTTCATGTCATAGATTTCTTATAAAATTTGTTTAAGTTGTGTTATGAAGGCATGAATGTTATCATCATTATATAGTTTCAGACCAATGTGAGATGAATCTTAAGATGCTATTCTGTCTTTTCTAATTAATTTTCTCTAAGTAGACTTTTGATGTAGACAAAAGGTTATATGCAGTTAAGTATTTATGGATGAGAAGTAATTCTCTTTGACTAATGATGATCATTAATCTGAGTTGTTGATTTTTATCCTCCAGATGTGGCAGTTGGTGCTTTTCGATCTGATACGGCTGTGTTGCTAAGGTAGGGTTGATATATTTCACTGCTTAATGACAATAGGTCTTAATTATAAATGATGAGAGGCAGCTTCTAACAGCCATTGTAGCCTCATGTAGTAGCCTGATAGTAGCCTGATGACATTCCTTTTGATGTCCTCCATTGTAATGGTTGAACTCCAGGGTATTTTCCCCACCTTGTATAATGTAAAAATAAGCAAGTCATCAGATGAAGCAAATGTTGTAAATATTTTTTTATTTTTATTTTATTGTCAAATTTATGTACAGAGAGGTTACAGTTTCATACATTTGGCCTTGGGTACATTTCTTTTACTGTTTGTTACCTCCTCCCTCATTCCCCCCACCCCCTCCTCCTTTCCTTCTCTCCCCCATGAGTTGTTCAGTTGGTTTATACCAAATAGTTTTTCAAGTATTGCTTTTGTAGTTGTTTGTATTTTTATCCTTTGTCTCTCGATTTTGGTATTCCCTTTCACTTTCCTAGTTCTAATACCAGTATATAGAGTTTCCAATGTACTCAGATAAGATACAGTGATAGTGCAGGTACAACCACTGGATGGGATACAAGAGCATCATCAACAAAAGAAGCTATGGTTTCACATGGCATGTTGAAAGTAATTACAACAGTGATATAACACTTGTTTCCATAACATGGAATTCATTTCACTTAGCATCATCTTATGCATTCATAGGGGCATAGCTATTAGGCTCTTCAGATCCTCTGCTATGACTAGCCTAAACCTGTGCTAATTATTCCCTATGAGGGGAATATTTAAATGAAAATTTTTTCTTGATCTGTCCTCAGAGATGTAATTGGTTACATGGGCCAATACTTTTATGAAGGCAGATTAAAGGAACTTGTTTGTCAGTGGAAACTAACAAAAAAGAGTGATTATCAGAGGAAACATCATTCTATAATTAATGTTGCTAATTTGATTTCCTTCTTAGGACAAGGCCTGTGGTGATTGTTGAAGCATCTTTAAGCCACCCAGAGTCAGTGAATAGAACAACATTTGATTGCATTGAAAATGGACAGCCCACTGTGTGCATGGACTTAACACTCTGTTTCTCCTATAAGGGCAAAGAAGTCCCAGGTTATATAGGTAAGTGTTTCCTATAGAACCAGTGCCAGGGCCTGATTTGAGCCTGCATTCCCTTCTTAATATCACAGACATCCTCTGGGTCCTTTTTCTCTGTCCCAATGAAGGTCTTCTTAGAACAGAATAGAGCAGCCATTGCATTTCATCTGTCTTCTCTCTTGCTGGAATCTTGAGTTGTTCTAACCCAGGACTAGGGCACCAGGAAAGCTGCAGTAATTTAGAGGTATGAGTATCGCCACTATTGAAATGAGCCCTCAGTAAAAGTAAAGCATACTGGGCTTATCATTTGCTTATGAATACTTCTCAAAAGCCATGATTCTCCCTCAAGACCTGTGTTGACTGTGCTCCAGACTGGCAGCCTGCTGTCATCCAAACATCATGGAAGGTGCTAAATACTGAACTGAACAAAAAGCATGGGATAGATGCTGCGATTGGAATTAGCTTGTAATGAGATAGAATGATCCTGATGTGCCTGCTTTATGAGTCTCACTTTTAGTAATGCTCTAGAAAACTTCTGACAGAGAGTTTTTTTGTCATATAGGTTTGCAAAGCCTTCATTCATTTATTTATTGGAGAACTAGCACTTTGGGAACATGATCCCAGAGTGAATTACAAATTAAGATAGACAAGGTGATGGATTATCTGAAGTACATGCATTGAATGGATAGGACTATTTCCATCATATAAAACTAGGATTTCTTGTACTGCCAAAATGTTGTTCTAGATATTTTAAAAACATGGTTGGAAACAAATAGATAAAATTCATAAATAATCACAGTGTTGTTAAACATGATTTATAGTTGATGTAAAATGATTCCCCGGTAAGACAATTCACATGGTAAGACTATCTCATGTAAGAATGGTTTCCCTCCTGCTGGGATTGGTTTGTTTTCACCGTTTTTCCACTTACTGGTCTGAATTCAGGGTAATGCATTTGGAAATGGTTATTTCAATTGCAAGTTCTCTTGGATTCCACTTATTGTGATTTTTAAGTTAATTGATTTAAACATTATTGTTAATTTTCTAAATAAAATGATGGTTGAAGATTTGTTTGAAATAGGTGAGAGTAATATAGGTTTCATGCTTACATATCCTTGAAAAAAAGAAATTAAATATTTCCAGACATGCCCATTGCTCTGAAAATATAAATAAGCATTCCAGGAATTATGTAAGCTCTTTATAATACCACTTATGAATCATTGCTCCCATAGAATGAGTGGCAACTAGGCAGACTGTCAGACTTAGTTTCCTCTTCAAAGAACCCATAGATTTAGAAAAGGTTCATATTTTCTTGGTAATATCTGATTTGCTTTTCATTTTAGTTTGTTTTTTATATTTTTTTCTAATGGGAATATCTTATTTTCCAGATAAATATATAGTATGAATAATTTGAAATAAATATTATCAGACTACTACACTATTTGAGAAAAGGTGTGTTTGTGTGTGTCCAGAATGAATGAACACTTAAAGTTCAAACTACAAACTAACAGGAACATAAAGGACATATAATCAATGAATAAAATTGGAAGACAGTTATGAATAAACTATTACTAATAGATTTGACTGATGATCCGTGTGTGTGTGTATGTATGTGTGTATGTATGTATGTATGTATATATATATATATGAAAAATAGGTCAAAGACAAAGAGCTAAGTCCTCAAATCAGAAGCACACAAGAACTAATGATCCTAAATATGTTCAAAATTAGTCATGTAATTATACAAGATAGATTCATTACAATAGACTTTTGAGCACATAGCTCTGGGTGTGCTTCCTTAATTAGATGTTACATGAATGAAAAGGACTTCTGATAATATGGTTTAAAAGCTTTTATATTAAGCAGATTACTAAAGGTATTCATAATAATGGAAACTTAGAAGGATGTAGCATTGTGTTACAGTTTTGTTTAGGCAGTACTGAGGGTTGAACTCAGGGCCTGAAGCTTGCTAGTCAGGCACTCTAAGACTTTAGCCACCCCTCCCATTCTCTTTCTCATTAGATATTTTTGAGTTAGGGTCTTGCTTTATGCTCAGGCCAATCTAGGCTGTGATCTTCCTTCTTGTGCTTTTCCATATTGGCAGGTGTGTGCCATAACACCCATCCATTAGTTGAGATCATCTTGTGTACTTTTCTGCCTGGGTTTCTTCAAACCTCAGTTCTCCTTTCTTTGTCTCCCAAGCTTGCACCAAGTAAAGCTCCTCTACTTATTAAAGTAACTTTCAAATTTGTATTTTTGGTTTTTCTTTCATATTTGATATTAGTTTTTTTAAGCTGCCTAATGTAGAGAAAGGTCTTTCTAGCATGCTCTATAACTATTATCTCAAAACATAATAAATACATTGAGATAATTATTTGCATTAATTCAGATCTCTTCACCTTTTTGCAGTTTTGTTTTATAATGTGAGTTTGGATGTGAACAGAAAGGCAGAATCTCCATCAAGGTTTTACTTTTCTATCAATGGCACATCTGATGTGATGAACGGAATCATTCAAGTATCTAGCAGAGGTGCCACCTGTAGGACAAATCAAGCCTTTATGAGGGTAAGGTAAACCATCCTTTATACATGGTATATTTTCATTAAATGTAGGTTAAAGCAATTGTTAACCCTTTCTGAACTGTGACCTGTTACCCAGATGAAATTTTACACAGTCCCATCCTGGGTGATTCACAGGAAGCTTTCTGAAGCATTTTTAAATTACATTTACCACATTTGACTGCATCATTGTTTTGAAATTTGTCTTCCTCTTTCCTGTCATTGCTATTTTTCTAGCACCCTGTATCCACTTGGGAAATGTGTATACTGACCAGCATTGCTGAGAGTCAAACCTTTTCCATGACTTGATTCTTTTTAGTGGGGGAAGGGAGTGATTTGAGGGAAAATGGGAAGTTGGTTTATTTTTTAGGGGACCCCAATGAAGCAGACTCCAATATGGCTGCGTTTGGATTCTGTCTTTGTCTCTGCGCCAGCTTCTTCAGTGTGGCAGTGGGAATTTGCACAGTTGTGACACAGATAGGGATCATCTGCAGGCCAGGATGACAGCGCTCAGGATGCTTTGGGGCATGTCCTGCCAAAGCACAATTTCATGTTTCTTTTATTAAAACACTCATTCCCAAAATGATCATCACACTCCTCACATTGGTCAAATTTTTGCATATGAAGCAGTGCCAGGCCTTTTTGATTAGAGGATAATGTACTTCATCAGAGAACCTATTCTCAGAAAAAAAGCCAAACTCCTCTCCAGAGCCCTTTCTGGGATTTTAAATGGTACTCTCAGCTTAGAACTTAATTTTCCCTGAGATAACTTATTCCAAGCAAATGCAAAGAAAGCATCAAAACCCCAGTATACACTATAATGCTAAGAAAGTCATCTCTATGTTATTTCTTCATTTCCCTTAATGGGTTTTTATTGTTATATTAGAACTCAGCTATTAGAGTGTCCACAGCCAAAAGTATTGATGTAATCATTGTGTGCATTGTAGGAGTGCTAGAGGTTCTTTATTTTTCATCCTCTACTGATGTAAATTATCTCATATGAAGTCAGTTTTCGAGATAACTTATTTATACTGTGTTATAAGCTGTCATTAGACATTAGCAAAAAGCACATTGTGCTGAAATTAAAAGAATGGCAGCAATTTGATCTGGTTTATTTAGTCTTATGTTTTGGGGGCATTGTTCCTGTGGAAAAGACACTAAATTATAAGCCTACTTCAGAATAAACTCATGGTAGGAATTAGAATGTAGTAGAGGTTTCTGTGTTCTGTTGCATACATATGTCTATAGGGTTACTGTGTTTCTGAAGGCATAAGGATGCAAAAATGACTTTGGGCCATATTATGAGTGTTTATCCATAGTATCTTGTACCAGAATTGTTATTAAATTGAGAGAGTTCAGAAAAGGAATCATTCCCTAGAGTGTCCTTTTTCCATTTGCAAGTTATTTGCTTGTGTTGTGAGCTACCATTTAATATAGCAAGGGGAAAGCCCTCATTTGTAGTAAACTCACAGTGGGTGTGGTGAGTACAGAAGCAGCTGCCTAGCTTTGAGTTCTGTCCAAAAGTTGTTCCCTGGGAGATGTCAGACTTGCGCACCCACCCACACCCAGGCCATTAGGAAACATTAACCCTGCCATGCATCTACACTTGAAAGCACAGAATGGCAACCTAATTTCTTCCATCTTTCTAACAATAGCCAAAGGAAAACAGGAAGTGGTCATGTTGCCTGGATGATTGTGTCTGCCACAATGCATTTCCAGTGTCAGAGGTGTCAGTTTTAGGCATGTGCCAATTTGTATGATTGTGGGCGCACTATTTTATGTGATTATGCATAAAAATATGACAGGAACTATTATTTTAACATATGAATTTACATTTTGAATTTTATGCACATGAATTTTATTTCAGTATTCCTTACAATGAAATGTCACACTTGTCATTCACATATTCAGACCTACAATTCTCAACTGTTAGAAGACTCCCTGGCTGCTGAATGGTCATGCTTTAGTTGTGTAATTGTCCCTATTGGCACTACCAAATAAATTCAGCTTACTCCTTCTCTCAGTTCTACAGTTATTTAGTGAGTACCTACATTGTGTCAGATTCTGTTGCAGACATATATGTATTATTAGGGAATGAAACATAAAAAGATTACCACCTTCCTGGATCTCACAGTGTAGTGAGTGAGACAAAAAATAACATGGTGGACAATTAAATTTTATAGCATTTTAGGTTGTATGGTTTATGACAAATAGGAAAGAAGAGAGCACATAAATGGTAGAGTGGTAGAGAGTGAAAGACTCAGTACAAAAGTGGTGGTTCACAGGCCACATGTAGAAGGTATGATTCAAAGGCAAATATCACATTTCTTTTTGTGTGGAATAGTTATTTTTTAAGTATGAAGACAGGAAATTATTTGGAAATAAAGAACAGATTAATAGAAGAGGACAGAGAGGATTATGAGGGGAATATTATTCAAATACATTATATGTATGTAAAAGCCCATTAAAACATTGGCAAAACGTTCAATACATAACATAAAATTAAGATAAATAAGGGAAAGAGTAAATTGGGAGGGGTGGGTGAGAATTTATCAAGATGCAGGATATTCATAAACTGCTTTGGTGAATGGAAACTCCTTTGTACAATTACATAAAGGTAATAAAGATACTTTTAAAAGAAAAAATAAAGCATATAAAAAGACTTAAAATATAAATAAAACACAAATTCCTCAGATCTCATTATAAAATCTCTATGTGAGAAAATTGGAGAGTGTTCTATTGGTTAGGGCATTTGTCTTAGGAAATGTCCTTTTTCAGGAAGATGTAGCCCCTGATGTTTGATAGTTCTCTGCCACCTGCACCATGCTTACTAATAAATGGGTTAGAGTTTCACATGGTTGTCCTGGTACAGTTCCTGCCTACGCCTTGGTCTTACCATCTCCCTCATTAATCTTACATCAGCATCAGAAAGGGATCTAAAAAGCACAGACATTATAGGTCTCCCTCAAAACTATTTTCTGGAAGAGTCTGCCAGCTCTTTAAATATGGTATAAATTAGATGGCTCTTCACTGCCTCTACTTGTATGTGCACAGATTGATTAGAGGTCATGACAATAGTAGTGACATCCCATTTTGTACCCCCACTCTTCACTGCAATCCCTGATGTGTTTATGCCTTGACATACCTTTTAATTTAGTATTCTGTGACCATTTTGCCCCCAAGTCAACTTTGTCAATGCATATGTACAAAAGGAGGACATGAGCCTACAGGACAACTGTAGTTGGTTTGAAGTACAGATTTCCATGAAATTCAGCCAAAAAAAAAAAGGCAGAATGGGTATAATTTTAGGAATGAGCTCATTTGTATGCTATGGGTGCCCTAGTTTATGTGATTATCCATAAAATATGGCATGGAACTATTATTTTTAGCCTCAGAGCACATGCCCATTCAAATGAAAATTGTAAAGCAAATCGTCATCTTCCCTCTCAAATTCTCAATTTGTCACTTTAAGATTTTTTTTGATGTTACATCTTTTGTCTTTAGGTGGAGTTGTTAAAGTTAAGTAAGTGTGAATGTCTGTCAAATACAGTTCTTGCAAGAGAGCACGTTCATTTTATATATTGAGAAAAGAGCATAATTAATAGCTAATTAGGATAATGAAAGTAATATACACCAGATGTAGAGAAGACCTTGTGGAAATTTAGTATGAATTAAGAAACATGTGATTTGGTCAAAGCAAGCTTGTTGAGAAGAATTAAAACAGTGGACATGTGGAGGTGCAATCAGTGGCTGTCTAGCTCCTACAACTAGGGAATAATTTAATCAGGTTTGCTTTTGTAATACTCAAAGCTTCAAGCTGTTCCATTTTCACAAGTCAATAACTTGGGATTTGGCCTTGATTTGTAGCATTCCTATATAGTCAAGAATTCATGCTGAGAAGTTCACTTATCAACTAATATAATAAAAGTATCTCTATGTAGAAGAAGGGAAAAAGTAATCAGACCATTTGACTATTCGAATTTATTCTCCAAGTCTTCCAGATACTATTTGATTAATGGAACTCTAATATTTGTTACATCACTCACTTTCTGTTTAATATTTGCAAACTGATAGTAATCCAGTTTTTTTATTTCATCTGAATGAATGTTCCCTGCATTTATTTTAAGAAACAGACTTATTTCAATTCTTGTTTGCGATGCATTTGAGGAATTATATGTAACAATTATTATGTCCAAAAATTCACATACTTTCTGTCGCTTTACATCATCATAATGAATTATTGCATATGCAGTGCTGCTATTTTCATACAAAGGAGCTGAACTTGTGGATAGATAGCATTGCCTAGGTGACAAATAGGTGATAATGGACTCATGATTTGAGGACCAGCACTCTACTTCCAGATCACTTGCTCTGACCACTAGACATTACCACAATGATGATGTTGTCAATGAGAAGAAAACATTTTATCTCTTGTGTTTCTATTTATATAAGGATATAAAGTAATTGCAGTTTTTCATATGTTCTGTGACATCGTTACTAATATACTTCATTGAAGTTTATCTAGTTACTTAAGCAATTATGAGTCTTAATTTAAACCCTGGTACCAAAAAATAAAAAACAAAATGGCTTTTAATTCCCTTAGAAAGATGTGCGGGACATCCTCAGCCCAATTCACATAGAAGCTGCTTACCATCTTGGACAGCATGTCATTAGCAAGCGAAGTGCAAGGGAATTCCCTCCACTTCAGCCAATTTTGCAGCAGAAGAAAGAAAAGGACATAATTAAGAAAATGGTAGGCTTGTTTTCCTCTATTCAAACATTATGTGATATACTAAAGAATTCTTTTAAATATAATATAATTCTAAAGAAATGAAGGGAAATACCTAAATTTTTTGTAACAGTTTTATGGATTTTAAAAAATAATAGACCTGTGGCATACTTTATTTCCATGTTTATTTTTTTCTAATGCCCTGTAGAATGTTGAGCTGAATATTTTAAAGTTTGTATTTAACTACAACAGTTATTCTTTATTTATATATTAAATGTTCATTTTATGTAATTTTCATCTCTCTAGTGAAGAAAAATGTATTTCTAGAGAGAAAGCACAATGGAAGGACATTGTATCACCAGTTAGTAATTCCACGTCATCACATGACTCAGTTTATCTTCCTCTTTCTCATTTTTCTCTGTTTCTCTTATATCTCACTGTCTCCTATGGATCCTCTTTCTCACTCCAGTTTCCTGCCCATGTTCTCTAATAAACCCAAATCTTCACATTGCAAAAGAATTTCTCCCTCTCCCTCTTCCCCCCCCTCCTCTCTCTCTTCTCTCCCCTCTCTCTCCTCTCTGTCCTGGGACTTGAATTCTGGGCCTGGGAATTATCCCTGAGCATCTTTTGCTCTACCACTTGAGCCGCAGTGCCACTTCCAGCTTTTTCTGTGATTAATTGACAATAAGTGTCTCAAGGACTTTCCTGCACAGTCCTCAAATCTCAGCATCCTGAGTAACCAGGATTACAGGCATCAGCTACTGGTGACTGTATTTCTCTTTTTAAAGTTTCATTGTTTGGGTTTTTAAGCCAAATAGCAGGAACAGTTGCATCTAAGACAGACCCTGCATGGTAATTAATTGTGCTAATTTTCTAAATTTTGTCCTAAAAGGTTTGGTTTTTACTAACAATGCATTAGAAATGCTTGATTGTCATTTGTTAGAAGTCCTGTTGTTCATATCTCTACTACCCAATGACACAAGGATGTAATTGTTTGGGCACACATTTAAACTTCATGAAACGGGCAAATTATAGCACCAAAGGAGGGAAAGGAAGTTGATGAAGAGTATCTTGGCAACTAATATTCTCCAAATAAATGTCCTTTTATTGAATCTTAAATTTGAATCTCTTAAATTTGGGCTTTAAAACTAACTTAGCATTAGGACTAGGATTTTGATTTTTTTTTTAATTTTAGCTCTGCAACTACGTTAAAAGTAACACAAGTAACCTTCTGACTAAGTCTCTGAAATCAGGGAGCAATAATATATTATTGATTGATCTATCAATTTCATTTCTTTATGTATCACAGAGAGATTATTCTTCAAAAAACAGAGTAATATATCTAATGAATGAAATAATATATAAATATTATCCTATTTTATTTCCAGATCAACTTTGCAAGGTTTTGTGCCCATGAAAATTGTTCAGCTGATTTACAGGTGTCTGCAAAAATTGGATTTATGAAGTAAGTGTAATCAAGTGTGTTTCCTCAAAATGACATTATGAATGGATGTGTATGGGCACCAAAGCAAGATCAGCTAACAACTTGGGAGTTAACATCATTTAAAGAACTGTAAGACAATGCTCTTTTGAGAGAAATTAAATGATCTGTATGTCAATCATGATCATTCAAGGATGGCAATTTTCAAAGAACGAGAATGTGTGAGCACTAACATTTTATGAATCATGTTTCAACTTAGAAGATACTTCAGGATTTAATTGTGCCTTGGGATATCATTATCATAGTAATAGTTATGTTTTAACATTTGGAAGTGGATATTAATAGAGTTTGGGTGGCAAAATGAGTTTTCACTACATAATGGTTAGGCTTTTTTTAATCACTGTAAAAGACATATATAAATATATATGTAATATATATGTATTATATATGTATATGTATATATATGTATTATATGTAATATATAAAACAATACATAAGGACAAAGTACAAAATGGAGAATCTAATTTACTCCTCTAATGCATATAAAGGAAACAGTAAAAATAAGATATATGTAATGTGCTTAGAATATCATCAAACACAGAAGTAGATAAATATTTGGTGGCTAGTATTATTTTATGATGGAAGATAATTGTGTAATTTTGTAGTTTGTCAGCTCCCCTATGTTCAAATTGTTTTGTTCATCAGAGAATCAGAGAGTAAACATGTTCTACAAGTCAATGATCCCTTGTACCAGCATTATAGGAGAGGAGAAAAGTACCGAAAAGTGTCCAGACAGAAAAACTGCAAGCTATTTTTAGGAGATTACTCTATTTAAAAACCCAGTTCGCTTTTGGATGTGTATGTAACTCTCCATTTGACAATCTATATATCAAGGTTATACTTGGAATTTCCTCTACATATTAATGACTGGTGAAATTGCCTAAGGAGCAGAAATGTGAATTTTATACAGGAAAGAACTACAAACTAAATCTTATGGACTGAGGGAGAACAAGTTGATTTAAAGTGTTTAGAAAAAAACAAACTCTTGTAGAAGTCAGAAAGAGGATTTTAAAACAACTACCAAATTCCTGATGAAATAACCCAATGGCGAGTGGTACACAGTAGACTTAAAAATGAATGTTTTATGGAGAGATCAGATGGCATAATGAAGAAGAAAGAGTTGCCAAAGATGATCTCTAGAATGTGGAATAAAAACGCTGCCCTGGGAAATTTTAGGAAAAAATTCCCAGTGCAATGGAAATCAGTGTTCATGTTGATGAACTAGGAAAGAAGATAATGCTGAGAACAAATAGGTTCTATTGAAGAATTTTATGTACTTATAAAATGTTATCAATTTATTTATGGAGAGGTATAAGTGTGAGGGATAGAACAGGAGAGGTATAAGTTGGGGAGGGTAACCTTCTATTTAAACTCCACAGGGCACTTTTGAGTCTGTGCTTGGACATTTCTCCACTTCCCTTTCTGAACCTCTTGTCCTTCAATATCTATAACTTTTCTGTGTCTCCCCCTGCTCTACACTATCCTTCTCAACTCTTTTTGAAGGATCTTTCACATCTCTAAATAGTGTCACTCATCTCTTTCCCTCATTATCCTCTTTTCTCTGGATTATCTTGTCCACAAATGTGACCTCCGATAGCTATCTTACACTGTTTAATGCCTGTTAGACAGGTCCTGTTGGGTAGCACATAGATTCATTTGGTATACTCATTATCCAGGGATGATGTCACCATTAGTTAAATACCAAGCCAGGAACTTAGGGCTCAAGCTGCATTCTTCTGTTTATTGTTGACATCTAATCAGTGAATGCATTTTATACTCCTCTATTGCTTAGTTATTCATAATAAAAACAACCTGGTACTGCCTCCAGCTTGCTTCTTATTCCTACATCCTGCTGTTCCGCACTCAGAAATGGATGCAGTGCCTCCACAGTGTCCTGGGAGCTGCTGCAAAGCAGGTTCCACATTTTTCATCACTATGTTTACCGTGCTTAACAGAGTGCCCGGAGTGCTTTAGGTGATTAAAGAGGATTGCTGAGAATGGAAAATATATCGCAAAAGAGATACCATATAATGAGGTCAGACCCACAAGTGGTGAAGTTACCCTTAGGAAGAAGATAAGATTCTCCTTATGTTGAGCTAGAAAGCTATGAATAGATGCTTGACATTAAGAAATTACACAATGAGGGGCAGGGAATGTGACCTAGTGGCAAGAGTGCTTGCCTCCCATACATGAAGCCCTAGGTTCGATTCTTCAGTACCACATATATAGAAAAGGCCAGAAGTGGCACTGTGGCTCAAGTTGGCAGAGTGCTAGCCCAGAGCAAAAAGAAGCTAGGGATAGTGCTCAGGCCCTGAGTTCAGCCCCAGCACTGGCCAAAATTAAATTAAATTAAATTAAATTTAAAAAAAAAGAAATTACACAACAGAAGAAAAGAAGAAAGGCAGGCAGGTAGGCAGGCAGACAAGGAAGGAAGGAAGGAATGAAGAGAGGGAGGAAGGGAAGAAAGGAAAAACGGGAGGAAGATTGAGAGGATTCGTGAATGACTGAATGTAAACAAATTATTTTATCTGTAGTAATTGAGGGCTGAGTATGGTTTGGGGAAGTACAGAACATCATAAGATACAAAGAGCTTCATTATAAATGAGTCATGGGACTAACTAGGAATGAGTACAAAGGTTTACCCACAATGTTGAACACCTTGCTAAATAGAATCACAGACACCAGAGAATAAATGGATTTTCTTCACTTGGGCAATGTCAGTGGAATCTTGAGCATTCACAATCAAGAGGCAAGAAGCTATTACTTATTTGATAGATAATTGGACTTTATATTTAAAGTATACAGACTAACAACTCAAGTAACTCCAAAACAGTGACAATTATATTCTCTATCATCAAATAGTGTTACATCTTTGTTGATGTATAAGTTATTTATATGTTTTCCACTTACACATTTTCTTTCTAAAATGTATAGTTTCTTTGTTGTAATTGTCACCATAGGCATTTGATATGAAGAGTTGTGTGAGGACACCTTTCCAAGCTATAAATGAGCAGTGATTTCATTTGTCTGCATCAGGTATACCTGCTGTCCTCCTCACAATCTTTCATTGTAAACTCTCTTGGCCTGGGAGAAATTAAGACATCGAGAATTATATGACTATATTACTAAGAATGCATACATCTTTAGCAAGAGATGGAATTTATTAATTTAATTGAGGTCTGGGGTGATGTTTTTCCACCATATATTTTCTCAAAAAACTCTATCTTGTCCTTTAAATTTGCAGTGACAATATTTCTCATGGTTTGTTATATATACAGGATTGAGATGAAATGTATTTGAGTTTAAGTCTTTAAGATTTGATTCCTTATTTATTGTTAATCATTTTCTAAGTCCAATTTACAAATTGAACTCTATCATCTGCATGTATATACAGAGATGGGTTAACATAGTGTGTGTAGGCAGCTCAGACATCCAAGAGAGTGTTGAAACGTACCTACTGTGGGACATTAGGGGAAATAATGCAAAATACGGTTGGGACACTTACAATCATAAAGCTATGAGTTTTGCCAAAACCAAAATTAATACCTTTTGAGCACTGTCTATCCTTTGTGTGTGGTTTTTACCCTGAGATTTCTGCCAGCATAACTAGGTGAGCAATTAATCATAGAAAGTTTGAAGTAGCACCTGCACCAACCCTGTGCCCCAAGATTTTTTTTTGTATCAATTAGGAAAGTTAAAAAGTTCTTTCTCTTAGGTAAATGATAGTTTAGTGATAGCTTGTTTTAGGAACTTTTGAATAAGAAGTCTTCTAATTAAGTTTTTAAACCTGCAGTGTAAGATTTTGACAGATTGCTTTGCATTTTGACAAATTATGCCTCCTGCATGCAGGCATTTCTCCCTTCTCAGTAACAGGAGACAACCTGACCCCTTACGGTGCCCACATTTCCCCAGCTATTACTTCAGTGCCATTCAGGGTATACATGTGCCCTGAGTCTATGAATCTGGTTCAGGTAAATATATCTACACAATAAAGAACCAGAGTCTCTGCCTCCTGCAATATTAACATTGAGTGGTGTTGTGCCTGACTCTGCCTAATCCTGTCATCAACTTGGGGCTTCCTCCTGCATGTCTAAACACTCAGGACAGTGAAACATATTCATGGTTTTCCACTGCTAAGTAAATATGGGCAAGTATGTCTTTATTAAGAAGATTGTATATAGAGTAACTGTTCTCAGCCATCACACAGGTAACTTAAAAGCAAATCTTTCATTTGGACATAAATGATACTTTCTTCTGTGCCTCTTTCCTGCTTTTCGGATACCTCATGCCAGCTTTCCTGAAAGACTGCTTTCCTAATAGTGAAGTGATGCTTCAGACTGCAACTAATAGTATTTGGCTAGGAGTGACTTAAATGACAAAGTAATTGATTTAGGATAATAAGCAATCTAGAGGGGAGATGGTAGTTGTAAGTTGATGAGAAGATACCAGAGAATGAACAGTGGTCCTTGTCTTCCATCTAGGTCTTTTGATGTTTTCCTAGTGATTACAAAATGGCTGCAGCCAATAGTTGAAATATAAAAAGATAACATTTTACTTTGTCTCACAGGCCACTTGCTGAAGGCCTTGCTTTTGTCAAATAAATACATTTCATAACTTAGCACAGTGAAAAATAATATCAGTTTATATTATATTTTTGGTCTAGCATCCGAATTACAAACCAGTTAGTTCTGAAACCCTGATTCCTCTTACAAGGCTATTTATGTCACTGAGACTTAATGTCTTACAAAATAAAACTATATTATTCACTCAGGAAAGTACAGAGCCTGGTGCTGTAGTACACCCATTTTCAATTTTATATTTCTTACTCATTAAACAATGACTCCATGTAGACACAAGGCCTTGATGTGGATCCTAGGCTTCTCTGTAAATTTCAGATCTTCATTATGCATATTTTAATGAAGAATGAAAGTCATGTCCCAGGGAAAGCTCTTGTTCACTTTGTCGCACATCCAGATGTGCATCTGGTCCTTTGCTGTGTGCCACGTAGAACACTGGTGCATCTTTCAGATGCATCTGTTAATAAATCAAGAGCCAATAAGATGTACATTTCAAAGGACAGGATTGCAATCATGGCAATGGAGCAAAAGAGCTTTAAAAATGGAAAACAAACCAGAGTCTGGCTGCTGCAATGTGAGTGATGGCTCTCTCTAATTTGCTGCTGTCTTGGAACCTGGCTGTTTCAGCAGTGCTTCCTCCTTCTGTTGCTTGAATAAGTGCCAGCTTCTCTCCCAAAGGTGTTCAGTTACTAATGCTTTGGTTACCAGCCAGAATATTTCATATGTGTCTATTTCTAGGCAGCCCTTGTACAAGTCTTAATTAAACTTTAATGTCAGGCTGAAGTTTATATTGAGGACCTCATAAGTCCCTTTCACTGTAAAGTGGTTACAGTGTGGGAGGGGTGTGTGGGGATCAACTATATTCTTCACTTCCCTTTAACACGGTCACCAAGCAGATGTCTACTGACCTAACCCACTACTACATCACAGCAGTCCCTTAAATGTGAGGATAGCATGTAACCGCTCACCTAATTCCTACACCTAAAGTGACAGACAGCGTTAAGGATGACTGCTTTGTTAGTTATTACAAGTTCTTCCACCACTGTTCAAGTTTTCAGACCCAAGAATCAGAAGTTAGAGATAGTACACATGGAAGCGTTCTTTATTTCTTTCTCTTTCACATTTGGAGTGCTACAAAGCTGTTTAAAAAAAAAAACAAAAAACAAACACTGGAGGAAACCAGGCACCAATGACTCATACCTGTAACCCTAGCTATTCAAGAGGGTGAGATCTAAGGATCAACATTTGAAGCCAGCCCAAGAAGGACAGTATGTAAGACTCTTATCACCATTTAATTATACCTCCCCACGCCCCCCCCCAAAAGCCAGAAGTAGATATGTGACTCCAGTAGTAAAGTGCCAGCCTAGAACAGAAAAACCAAAAGAGAATAGAGGAGGCCAAATGTTGTCATTCTTGCTCTAAGTCCCATTTATTCAGAAAGTGAAGACTGCAGGATCATAGTTTGAGGTCAGATTTGGCACAAAGTGAGATTCCATCTGAATCACCATTACAAGAAGGGTGTGTATATTGGTATTCCAAGCTACATGGCAAGCAATAGGTATAATAATGATCCAGATTTGCTCTGGCAAAAATGTAAGATGCTACTTAAAGAATAATTAAAAAGAAGGGCCGAGACATGGCTCAAGTGGTAGTGCATTGCCTAGCAAGTATGAGGGCCTAAAGACAAACCTAGTACTGCCAAAAACAATATTGGAGTGGGAGGCTACTTTCTATAATGCTGTGTGACTTTTGAGGTAAATGCTGCCAGCTAATCACATTTAAAGTATTGAAGCTTCTTAACTGTAACCCCTCTGTACATCTCCTTGACAATAAAATTAAATAAGAAAACAAGGAACTTGGAATGATGCTACCTTACCATAATCTCAGTTCCTGAGGTTGAAGTATCATGAATCCATGAGACCAGCCTTGACCACCACCACATATGGTGGTTCTAGATAATGACTTGATCTAAGCAAATATCAGAAGTCTCTATACCCTCACAGATGAGATAAATATGGCTCTCCATTCACAATTCTATAGAATTTGACAATTCCATAAACTTTTAAATCAATAACTTCTCCTAATTTTTTGGCTTTTTATATGTTTTGAGAATAATCCAGCTCTTTTTATGTTCAATACAGGCGTGCAGCTATATACATGTCAGCATGTATACACTTATGCATACACATATTGTTTGTATATTATCTGTGCTGTTTGGCTCTGAGAAAACCATGATAATGGCGATCCACCATTTTTCTTCCAACTAAACTTGTTTGACATTATGAAAATACTGCATTAGAGAGTCACCAGTGTTGTATTGAGAAAGAGAGAGAGAGAGAGAAAGAGAGAGAGTGACCCTGGCTTATTGTGATAGAAGTTGTCTTACTGTGGTGGGGAAGAAAGCAATATGGGGTGCAGGTGATTAGTAATGAGTACAGGTTGGAAAATGTTTTAAGTGTTACTGGCAATAAAGCAACATTTTCAAGAGCATTAACATATTAGGCAGGTGCATTAAGAGGAAAGGTATTAAAGGCAGAAGGAAAACATAACACCAACTTTTTGGACACCTGTTTATGGGTAAATATGGATAAAGCAAAGACATGGTTGTATGGTAGCGAGTGAGGCATGGGCTAGCCCTTGAAGGCCTCAGTTAAGTTACTAAAAAGAAAGGACTCTATCTGCAAGGCCCTGGGTGATATGGCTCAAGGGTGTGACTTTGGTCTGTTTTGTTGAGCCTCTAGCAGTATGACGATCAGATTGGAGATGCAAACATGTATTTAAAGCAGTAAGTTACAGGTGTAATATAGGTTAACTTAGGCTCTGTCAGGAAATTTTCAGACTTGAAAAAAATAACAGAAAGATTTTCTTTGGTGTAGTTAAACTAAATAATCAGAAGAATAGAAACAGAACAATATGCCTTTATCACTTCCAGGCAAAAGTGTTTCCCTTTCCCTGGTCACCCAGAGCTCTCTATTCATAACTCCTTCTATGGATTTACACTGTGTGTTTACATTTATCTGTGATCCTGTCCTTGACCTTTTCTATGAGAGAGTAAAAGGTATTTTAACTATGTTGATGTGTGGGAGTGCATAGCACCTGATTTATTGTACAGAAAATTTCAATTATAGTCATCCATTGTCACCTCTTCAAGTAGTGCTTCAAAGGAAATCTTCTGAAACATGTTCTTAAACCACCCATCGATATCCTTTGTCTTTAGTCAATTCCCAGGAAATTATTACATGCCTCTTCTGCATTTAGTTCAGTATTTCCATGGGTAGATTATTTATACCCTTATCTTCTAGACAAACGTGGGCAGACTGGTTCAATTTAAAGAAAAGAAACCTTCAAAATGCCGGGGCAATGTTTGCCTGTTTTGTTGTTATAACTTTCTTCACTTTGCTATTTATGTTCTTCTCTAGTTTGAACTGATTTTTCCAATTTTTAAATTATTAGGTAGTAATGCCTTGTTTTGGTTGGAGAACATTTATAAAAATCATAGCATTCTGTAATTTAAAGTTTTCCTTAGCATTGAGTTATTCTAATCCTGAGAGAGAAATTGTGTAGAAAAAAAAATGCAATTGCTTTGAGGTTTTAGAAAAATCTAGCTGTGGCATTTAAGCAATTTCCTTCAACCTTAAAGTTCTTCACATTTAAAACATGCTGAGGACTCCATACTGTGAATTTATAAAGTTCATCAAACATTAAACTTACCACTAATATATGTGATAGTCAAAGCTTAGCAATGCTGAGACCCAAAGAACTGCTTGTAGCTCCAGGATCTGAACTGACACATCTGGATCTGTAACAATCTTTTCTTTGCAATTTCTCAATTGAGGTCCTTTTGTAATTCTGTTTTATAATTTAGTCTAATTTTGATAGATGTAGTGAGCCACCCTGCTTCAGAAATTAACTCTAGTCTTATAGATTCTTGTGCCTCTTACTTGCTAGTACATCCTAGCCTATCCAAATTTTCGTCATTTTAAGCAAAATATTCCCTTGCTTTCTCATCCACTTTTCTCAAAGTTCCCCTCTCTTTAAGTCATTTGGTTGGGCAGACTACTAGTTTAGTGCCTATTTAAGACTTTAAAGAAAAGGAGAAATTGATTTGTCTCTAGGAAACATTGCAAAAATAGCCACAAGGTTAAAATTGCAGAGTTAACATACAGTGTAATTCCTTAGAAAGGCTAACTCACAATCCAGCAAAATAACACTAGGAAACTGGTACTTGAAATGGGGTGGGGATTTCAAGAGGAGAGGAGTAAATGAATGAAGAGAGGTCTTAAAATCCAGTGCATTGCCTACCAAATAAAAAAAAAAATGAGGGAAGAGGTGAGGTTGGGAAGGATGGGGGAGAATGGTGAAAGGGGTGACATTGACCAATATGTACTCATAAACTGCATTGTTGAATGGCCACTCCTTTATAGAACTACTTGAAGATAATTTTTAAAATTACAGTTAAGCAGAAAATAGAAAGTAAAACAGTAAGTAAAATGGAAAGACTACTTCATTTTAACTACTTCGAAAAAAGCTTTTCTTTGGCAATACCTGACTGAATTTGTCTGAAATACTGAACTCTTTTCATATGAATTCAAATCTATTTGCATAGAGTCATATGCATGGGTATTTTGTCTAGATAGTTTATGATCAGTGTAAATACCATATATATGGAGATGGAATTCAATTTCCTAAATATGACCTACGTAATATTACTTCTTTTCTAGGCCATATGAAAATAAAACCTACCTTGCTCTTGGGAGCATGAAGACGCTGATGTTGAACGTGTCTCTGTTTAATGGAGGAGATGATGCCTATGAGACGACTCTTCATGTCAAACTACCTGCAGGGCTTTACTTCATTAAGATTTTAGACCTGGTAGGTACTGTACACAATAAAATCACGAGCTTCTAAGATTTTATTTAATTTTTAAGAACTGCAAATAGGAGAATTCATGTCATTTTAAGTTAGGCCTCTCAGTCTTCTTCCCCCAAATGCTCAGTACATTAGAACTAGACATCATCCATTGCAAGTCAAGTGTTAGTCAAGCTTTTCTTTGAACACAGAGCCTGGAGAACTTGGAAATTTTTTCTTAACACCATATCTATCTTTCTTGCAGACATTTAAATCCATCAATAAATATTAGTAAGTTTGAGTTGCAGTGAGAAAGCTTCCATCCATTTCTCCTCTGAGATATTTCCATCTTTTAGCCAATTTATCTACCTTTTTAATTACCTTTTTTACACCAAGGGTATTTGAGAAAGGCCTTTGACCTCTTACAAATACCTATTAACCCTTTTATCTGAACCATTGGGAGTCTGTTCCCAAAGAAAGAGGAGAAGCTCCAGATGTTCAGAGAATATATATTTAAAGTACATCTATTGTAAATTCAGTTATTTTTATTAAATACCTTGCAACATCCTTTCAAATACTGGGCAGAAGAATGAAATGTGGCTCCAATATTCCTTACATACTGATTTTTTTAAATAGCTTTTAGCTTAAGTAAGAAATACAAAAAGTGAAAGAAAGCTATAAGACTTTTTTATGGAAGATTTGCATGAATGTTAGTATACACATGTACACATATATTTAAATTATTTTGTATTTCTGCTTTCATATTCCCAGACTAAATAGAAAATGGTTTCCTAGGAAAGTAAATACTTCTGGGGCTGGGAATATGGCCTAGTGGCAAGAGAGCCTGCCTCATATACATGAAGCCCTGGGTTCAATTCCCCAGTACCACATATATGGAAAACAGCCAGAAGTGGCGCTGTGGCTCAAGTTGGCAGAATGCTAGCCTTGAGCAAAAGGAAGCCAGGGACAGTGCTCAGGCCCTGAGTCCAAGGCCCAGGACTGGCAAAAAAAAAAAAGAAAAAAAAAAAAAAAGAAAGTAAATACTTCGGGACTGACTTCCTTCTTAAGAACCATAAACATATGTTATAAAATTCTTCTTCTCTTTCTACTCAACCTGGTTGTTCTATCTTTCCTTTTAGGAAGAAAAACAAATAAACTGTGAAGTAACAGAAAAGTCTGGAACAGTAAAACTTGACTGCAGTGTTGGTTATATATATGTAGATCATCTCTCAAAGGTAAGTATTTAGCATTTATGTTTTTCATTTACCATTTTTCCTACCTCTATACTGAAAATAAAAAGTGTACTTAGAGTGTGTAGCTAAATGATACAGTAAAAGCAAACCCAACTTGTCCTGAAATCTTTGAGGTTTACGGTTATATTTTTGGCATTGTTCACTGCCTTCAGGGGAAGGAGGATGTGTTTCTGTTGAGACAGACAAGTGAATGTGTCAATCGGAATTCTGCTTGTTTGCTCAGCCTTCCCCAACACTCCCCCCACCCCACCCCAGGTGGCCCTGTCTGCCAGGCATGTTACCTCTGCTATACATAAAAGGTGTTTTTGGCAAGAGTCCTTAGTCAAGTTGTTAAAGCATCTCTAATTTTGTCCGTCTGGACCTGCCTGTCTTCACATTGCCAAGAAAGCTTTGTCTCTGAACGCTACTTGTGGAAATGCCTGCATGTTAAAATGGCCACAAACCCAAAAGCTTCCCGGTGTCTCACTGTCAAGTAATAGGTAGCTTATATCAACACGATAGCTTTGATCCTCTGTTCCATAGGAGGGAAAGAAAGAAACTATAGAGAAAAATGAAAAGTCAGGTTACAAAAAGAATACATTTTAAACTGTGATTAAAAATGAACCTTTTGTTTGTGTTTTACAGATGGACATTAGCTTTCTCCTGGATGTGAGCTCCCTCCACAAAGCAAAAGAGGACCTCACCATCACAGTGCATGCCTCCTGGTACCGTTCATTGTGCAAAAAAAAAAAATAATGTACTTGAAGGAACACACCTGTGTATTTTGAGAGATGGGGGAGGGGACTTGAAGCTATATTTCATAGATTTTTCTGTAGAAAAATGTTTCTCTTATATAATCATTTCTTTTAAAAAGCAACAGTCTTCCAATATTCGACACACATAGCAACTTAAATTATGAGAGTAAATCTCTACCAATTGTATTCATTAAATACTTCTTACTATCACATCTGTTTTTATCACTGCCTGGCAGAGCATTAATCAACTCTATTAGGCATGCATAACATGTTTTTAGTTATTTCTGGTGATGGTTTTTTGTGCTCAGAGTATTCTAACAGGCTCTTCTCTCTCTGGTTCTGTAGTGAGAATGAAGAATTGGATGACCTGAAGGATAATACAGTGACTTTAACAATACCTTTAAGATACGAAATTAGGCTAACTGTTCATGGGTAAGTAGAGGCAAGAGATTCTATGAAGTTTAGAGCTGACTGAATTGCTTCTTGCATTAATGTAAGAAACATACTTAATTTTTTTTCAATGAAAAGGATTCTCTGTCCCCTAATCATTACCTCAGTGCATAGTTCCTTGCTTGGTTGCCCATTTGGGGCTTTTATTCATGTGGGTCTTGGGGCTTGACCTCGGGGTCTGGGTGCTCTCACAGAGTTTTTGTGCTCAAGGCTAGTGCTCTACCACTTGAGCCACAGCTCCATTTGTTTTATTTTTTATTTTTGGTAGTTTATTGGAGATAACAGTCTCACACACTTTTCTGACTAGTATGGCTTTGAACTGTAAGCCTCAGATCTTGGTCTCCTAAACTGCTAGGATTAGAGTGGAGAGCCACCAGCACCCAGTTAGCTGCTCATTATTTTAATCTACCCAGTAATCATCACTGATACCTTATCACAGTCATGCCAAGGTAGTGGAGAGTTCATGCTAGAAGAGCCCAATAAGTTTCTAAAAAGACATAACCTTTTGGTTGTTCACTACGCAATCCATAGGCTCTAGAGTTACACAATGTACTGTGTACATAATCATATTAAGTGACCTGAGAAAAGTCCAAAGAAGTGTAAGGGCAGTCAAATCCATACACACACTCTTCAGAATACATATCTCCCTATTTGGAAAATGCATTGAGACATGACAGAGCTCACTTACAGGTTTCCCTGTCTGCTCTTGAAACTCATAAACTTGTCAAATTCTGCTATCGTTACATCAGGTTTTCAGTAACCACTTAATGGATCTGATTCAAAAAGATTGATGCAGGAAGAATGAAAAGGGGATTAAGAAAATGCCCATAATACAAGCTTATTAGTCTTGTTTTACAGCTACATTTTTAAGCCTTAGAAGATCAGAGATGCAGAACAAAAATGAAAAAGCATATTTTTTTCATTGTTCTGAATGTAAAGACCCATCACTTTAGCTACCCATAAAGTTGTTTTAAAACTACATAAATTTAGGGCTGAGGCATGTCCTAAATAGTGGAGCGTATGCCTCCAAAGTTCAAGGCCCTGAGTTCAAAAAACAGTTTCACAAAGCAGATAAGCAATTATTTAAACTGTCAGAAGCTGAAACTGATGGATTGCTTATCAATGAGCTAAAATGGGACCAAAAAAGTTAAGACCTCAAAAATCAGTACATAAACAAATGAAATGCTAGTTGCATGTTTCCTGGCCTAAAATATTTTTCTCTTCTCCCCTCCCTGATGAGAAATCCATTTCTCCATTCACATCTCATTATGTGGGGCACAAAATGTCTGTAACTATATACATATACATATATGCAGCATATGCATATTGTATAAATACATACACCATTTGATTATTTCTACTTTCGTTCCTATTTATTATGGATGCTAACCTAATGTTAGCTGCCTAATATAAACTGCAGAGTAGAATTTCCTCAGAAAGCATTCCTCAATATTCATCGCTAGCGACCTATCTCATTTCCCTTTTTCTTTTCTTTACTTTTGTTGTTGTTGTTCATGGGACTTGACCTCAAGACCTGGGCACTGTCCCTGAGCTTCTTTACTCAAAGTTAGCACTCTACCAACTTGAGCCACAACACTACTTCCACTTTTCTGGTGGTTCTTTATAAGAGTCTCATTGCCTTTCCTGCTCCAGCTGGCTTTGAACTGGGATCCTCAGATTTCATCCTCCAGAGTAGCTAGGATTCCAAGTGTGAGCCACTAGTGCTTGGCTAATTTTTGTTGTTGTTTATTTTTTTTAATTATCATACCTATTGGAGTTTGGCTTGTTCCCCAGACTTTGAATTCCTTAATATGAGCAAGAACTGAGAACGAAAATAACTGAAAAACATGTTAGCTCAAAGTATAAGGCCCTTAGGGGAAACCTAAGGATTTTTGCCACAATTGCCAACTTTGTGTGAGTTCATTGAGGGCTCAAAGGGCAAGAACTGTCAGAGAAGAATGAACTGGGCATATCGGGGAAGGTTTCAGTAAAAGAAGAAAGTATTGGTGAGAAGGAACACTATCACTCAAGTCAGAGCTTGTGGCCTTGTAATTCCCTTACTTTTGCAGTTCTTACATAACCAAGTAACTCAAGGTATTTTAAGGAGTTTCTTAAAAATGCTGTAAAGACCATGTACCTTGTCTAAAAAGATACTTAAGGCCAGTTGCCTATGGCTCATGCCTGTAAATCCTAGCAACTCAGAAGGCTAGGATCTGAAGATCTTAGTTTCAAGCCAGCTGGGGCAGGAAAGTCCATGAGACTCATATCTATTTAAACATTAAACAAACAAATGGAGCATTGGGTCAAGTGGTAGAGCATTAGCCTTGAACACAAAAGCCCAAGAATATCACCCAAGTCCTGAATTTAAGCCCTAGGACTGGCATGAGTGAATGAATGAACAAATGAATGAATGAATGAATGAATAAATAAGAAAAAAGAGAAAAACTCAATTAATTTATTTTGTTCCTATCAGCTTTGTGAATCCAACTTCATTTGTATATGGATCAAATGAAGACAATGAGCCAGAAACATGTATGGCAGAGAAACTGAACTTCACTTTCCATGTAAGAAAAGTATTGATATTGGTAAAAAAACTGGCAAGTTTATTCTGATGCATTGCTACCATCCTTGCCATGACCATCACAGATCATGATTTTTTGCCAGCCATGATTTATTGGGGGTTTCTGTGCCAGGGATCAGGCTCTTTCCTCTCTGCCTCCTGTTGCTTTCCTCCACTTCTCTTGCCCCTGGCCTGCAAGCCCACACCTCCTCACAGGATATGCAGGGTCCTGCAAAGGTAGTGTCAGGAACCAGGAAGATCTAAATCTGCTGACAATCTGCAGATAGGCTGAGGAAAGACAATGTTGGCAAAAATCTGAGAAAGTTCCAGTAGTTTACAGCTCCATAGTAGTCCAAACATTCCAGGAACATTACATTAAAGGAAGATTTTACTTTCCTTCTCTCCATTTAAGGTTGACTTATCCAGACTTTCAAGGTATAGGTTTTCTGACTTATGACAAATGAACAATGTTTTTAAGAAGTAAAGAACACCATAATGACCCAGGAGTATTAATATACTAAGATAAAGTTTCTTTCAAAAATTCTACTGGTTGTCTTTCAAATGTTAAGAAATAAAGCCTACAAAAATATTTTTTTAATCAAAAGAACTGTACATCCTTAGAGTTGTTTAACGGCCTATAGAGGATGTAAATCTTGGATTAAATGTGCCACTTTGGAAAACAATGGTTTTCAAAGGTATATTAGAATCAGTGTGGTACTTAATCAAACTTCGAATGCTTGGACTCTGCCCTAGATCTGTGAAAAAAATAACCTTTAAATCCTATTGATTTCATATCCACTGTAGTTTTTATTAGGTTAGTATGTATAGAATGTTGAAAAAAATTAGTTTTCCACTTTAGAAACCCAAGAACTTCTTAGAAAACACTGGGGAGTTGTGCTTGGATAAACTGAAATGAAAACCAAGCTGTGGGAGTTTAAGAGACCTATTAATTACTTTATAATTAATAGTCAAATGTATTCTAATTAATGTAAAATAGGGCCACTAAAGTGGACCAACTTGCAGTTTCTGTTCTAGCTAATCAATGTCTTTGGAAATCTGGAGGTTACCGAGTGATCAGGAATGAAGTATAATTATAATTTAGACTGTGTGGAGCTCTAATGGAACTCCCACTTCACTGCTGACATTTCTTTTTGTAGCTTCTCAGTGCCTCGGTGGCCTACCAATTACCTCCCACCCTAAATCTAGGCACTCTCACTTTTTACCTATGGCATACTCAGATTACAGCAACTCTGTGAGTCATCCTTTTCTAATTTAGGTTTTGTTACAAATATTCTGCTTTTGTATGACTCTGCATTGGCTTTATAGTTACAAAAGGGCATTTTCAGGAGGTAATATCTGCCCCAATCTCTCCTTTTAGAGATCTGTAACTCCCCAAGCTTATCAACAATAACAAAACAAACTTTTCAGTGATTTTTCAAACTATTATTTAGAATGTTCTGTTTTTGTTTGAAGACCCAGTAATATACTCTTTTCTCTTTTTCTGAATGCATAAGTCTTATAATTCAACTGAATGAAATTAAAGTTACTCTTCTACTGTTCATGAGTATCCTGTCAAAGCAAAGTGATTTGGGGAAAATATCATAGAACATAGAAATAGAACAGCAAAAATTCAGGTCTTGTCATTCTCAGCTTTCATATTAGAAATAATATAAACACCTGTTAGCATTTTCTTTATTTGATGAATGTTAAAATGCTGATTCACTTCATAGGATAGATATGAGGACTAAGTGATTGAGTTTTAAAATGTGTAATATGGGATGTGAGTATATGTTAATGAGTTCTTTCTTAAAACTTTGCAATAATTCATTGCAGACTTTTAAATTTTTTAATTATTACTCTGAAAAAGATGTACAAAAGGGTTATGATTATATAAGTCAGGTACAACCTTCATTTCTTTGTGGACAATGTCACCATTCCTTTGCGCTCTCCCAGTTTTTCTCTCCTCTCCCCACCTATGTGTTGTACAGCTCTCTTTTCTTTCAGACTTTTTAACTGAAAAAAAGCACACAAAAATGCTAAGAAGAAGTCCTAGAGTTTTAGACTGTAGCAAACTGTAAAAATTCTGACTATACTCTTTCCCTTTGCTTTGTGGATTCTGATCACAAATCACCATCACCATAACTTTAGAGTGGTCACCTCAAAGTTTATCAATTTCAGTACTTATAACTGTGGGAAAATTTTTAAATTGTTTTCTTTTTTCTTTTTATCAGATTATCAACACTGGCATTAGCATGGCTCCAAATGTTACTGTGGAAATAATGGTACCAAATTCTTTTGTCCCTCAGACTGATAAACTATTCAACATTCTAGATGTCCAGGTAAAAATATGTTCCTTCTAGCTGATTTTCACCCAGTGAGTCTTAAATACCAAAATAAATTCAAACCAATCCTTTATTCTAGGTAATATTGATTACTAAGATAGACTGTACACTTGTTTCCATTACACTAAAGACTATGAATCTGTTGAGTGTACTTTTATACATTATTTTAGTCTGTAGAATAACAATGAAAATTCATTTGACTTACACAATAGTAAAACTTTTTATTAAATCTGTATTGAGCCAGTTTTTAAGATCCATCTTCTTGAGATATTATTTTGCATCATAGAACAGCAGGTGTTCTTTGTGTCATTATTTTAGGATATATCTTCTTTCCACTAATGTGGAAATAATTTCATTGGTAGTCTATTTCATAAGGTTGGAGCCCACTATTAAAAGATTGGGAATAGAGCTTTTCTTGAGGAAAGCAATATTTTTTTTTTTTGGCCAGTCCTGGGCCTTGGACTCAGGGCCTGAGCACTGTCCCTGGCTTCTTCCCGCTCAAGGCTAGCACTCTGCCACTTGAGCCACAGCGCCGCTTCTGGCCGTTTTCTGTATATGTGGTGCTGGGGAATTGAACCTAGGGCCTCGTGTATCCGAGGCAGGCACTCTTGCCACTAGGCTATATCCCCAGCCCGGAAAGCAATATATATATATATATTTTTTTTTTTTTGGCCAGTCCTGGGCCTTGGACTCAGGGCCTGAGCACTGTCCCTGGCTTCTTCCCGCTCAAGGCTAGCACTCTGCCACTTGAGCCACAGCGCCGCTTCTGGCCGTTTTCTGTATATGTGGTGCTGGGGAATCGAACCTAAGGCCTCGTGTATCCGAGGCAGGCACTCTTGCCACTAGGCTATATCCCCAGCCCGGAAAGCAATATTTTAATAATTATTTATAAATCAATTTTTGTGCTTGTCCATCAGAACTCTTTTTGCCTCATAGTTTGAAGAAAAATCATTCACAAAATTAATTTACCTAAGTTTTTCTGTGATTTTTTTTAAACTTCTAACTTGAATTTCAGATTGAGATAATCATTTCTGTAGAAAACAATGTATCACTTTGTTTTTCCTATTAAGCCAAAGAAATGTTTAACTTCAGGCTAATGTCCAAATGTCTTTTTTCTTATTTCTTGTAAGTTTGTAAAGCTAAGACCATCTTATTTGCTTATGACCAATATCTAACTCTCTAAAGTTTTAATGGGATTTTGTTCCTATTTTGTCCCTTCCAAATATTTGTCAACTATATATATTTTTTTAAATTTATTTTTTATTTTTGCCAGAGAACTGTTCCTGGCTTCATTTTGCTCAAGGCTAGCACTCTGCCACTTGAGCCACAGCACCACTCCTGGCCGTTTTCTATATATGTGGTGCTGAGGAGTCTAACCCATGCTTCTTGTATAGGAGGCAAGTACTCTTGCCAGTAGGCTATATTCCCAGCCCCAACAATATTTTTACAGGTTAGCTATTTGGCAAGTTTTATGAGAAAACAAGAAAATAGAACTTTTAAAACTATGTTGCTTTGGTTCTTCCATGTGTCACAAAATAATAGTTTTGTTGTTTTCTTTCTTTAGACAACTACTGGACAATGTCACTTTAACAATTACCAAAGAGAGTGTGCATCAAAGCAGGAAAAGGGGACAATGGAGACTTTGAGAGACATTTTCAAATTTATGTCAAAGACTGATAAAAGGCTATTGGTATGTTTCAGTTCTTCAGTGTTTTCTTTCCTTTCCAACAGAGAAGTGTAACACTTAAAACCAATGGGTTTGAGCTGTCAGGTGACTGGTTAGAGAGAACAGGAGACTAGGTAACATTCCTGCACATAAGGCACAAGATAATTGGACAAGTGGAGAGGCCGTGTTAAATATATATCTTGATCTTATTATCTAATAATTCAAGAGTCCTCAGGACACAAAGCCACCCGGGAAGCCTTTATGACTTATCAGTTTAATTCTTTTCATCTTAGTAAGTTCATTTTTTAAATGTGAAGCAACAGTGTCAAACTATCAAAATTTCAAATTATTGTTATGTACAGCAAATACGTGTAATTTAAGATGACTAGTCTTCGACTTCTTGCTTTTCATCCTCCCAGAATGTTAAATTAGTAAAAATGGTGAGGATACATGCCCCAATTGTACACTTTATTTCTGTTAATATTTACAAATTTAAAAAAATATTTGGGATTTATTTAAAATAGGATAGTTTTGAAATGCCACTAAAGGAAAACAGATGTTTAATTCTCTGCGTAAATGTCAGATTTTCAGGTGTGTTATGTTTTTTTAAAATTTTGTTTGGATGTTGAACATTTTAATATATTTTTACCTTCTTTTCCAGTACTGCATGAACACAGATCTGTACTGTTTAAATTTCCTATGCAATTTGGGGAGAATGGAGAGTGGGAAGGAAGCTAGTGTTCACATTCAGCTGGAAGGCCGGTCTTCCATTTTGGAAATGGTGAGTCCAAAATATCTTAGCAACTTTGGGATGTGGGTGAGTTCATATGCAATTTATAAATCCAGTTCTCTTTTACAGTCAAGATGACATGAAGACATTCCACAAATTGGAAAAACAAAAATAAGTTTGTAATAGAACATAAATTATATTTCCATATATCACTTCAGCTTGACTAAAATACAGAATAATTAAGTGATTTAGTTGAGAAAGTCAAACTGATTATGAACATTAATGAAATCAAAGAAATTGACTAGCTTAACATTTATAGAACCTAAAATTCATTTTGTTTTTGATTTTTTTTACATTTTTACAATTTTATTTAATGGTGATGTACAGAGGGGTTACAGTTATTTAAGTCAGGTAACAAGTTTATCCTTGTGATAAGTGTCACTCTCTCCCTCATTTTCTCACAGTTTTCCCCTCCCAACATCCGACCCCACACCCCCAAGTTACATAGTTCATTTCCAACATAGTGTCTAGGGGGGGTTACTGCTGAATTGGTTCACCCTTGATCCTTAAAATTGTTTCCACACTGCTTTAAATTCTAAAAGATCTAGTATTTGAAAAATAAGAAGTAGCTCTGGCTCAAATGGTAGAGCATTAGTTTTGAGTACAAAGAGGCTCTGAGACAGCAGCCATCCCCTGAGTTCAAGCTCTAGGACTGGCAAAATAACAACAATTAACAATAAATAAATAAATATATTTAAGTGAAAAAAAATGACATCTGGCAAACAAAAAAATAAAGCTATGAAGTAAAGTGAAACATTTCACAAAATTGAAAAGCCATCAAAATTCATGAACAATATTAAAACAATAGTAAAAACAATATTAAAAAAGACTTAATGAAAAAAAATTCAGTAGAAGGGCCCATTGGCTGCAATGGACATTGATGAACTGGAACTAAAGAACTCAAGGGTGGTGGGGGAGGGAAGAAATGAGAGAAAAAGAGGAATAGATAATACTAAGCCAAAAAAAATGAAATGTACATATCACCTGACTTGTAATAAATTGTTTTATTGTTAATGTTCATAGAGTTCATAAGCTTTTTAGGTTAGAATGCTGATGTTCATCATTGGGAATGTAAACTGTGCACTGTGAAATTTATATAGTTACTTAATCGCAGTAGAGGGAAAAAAAAACCACTTCATGAACTTCGAAAAATTAAATTAAAAAAAAATTTTTTTTTTTTTTTGGCCAGTCCTGGGCCTTGGACTCAGGGCCTGAGCACTGTCCCTGGCTTCCTTTTTGCTCAAGGCTAGCACTCTGCCACTTGAGCCACAGCGCCACTTCTGGCCGTTTTCTGTATACGTGGTGCTGGGGAATTGAACCCAGGGCCTCATGTATACGAGGCAAGCTCTCTTGCCACTAGGCCATATTCCCAGTCCCACTAAAATTTTATTTAATATAAAAGGAGCATGTATTTTTAGGAAGAGCACTTTGAGGTGAAACTAGTTTTACCTCAAGTTGTTTTTTAGTTTCCCCATACTCAGTATGGATAAGATCTCAATTGCTGTCTCTGTGATGTTGCATATTAAATGGGATGAATTTTATTCACACTTAGTTTGTGGTATGTCCTAAAATAAAAGAAACTGCAGCTGAGAAATCAAGGAGAAGATAGGCCCAATAGGCAGAAAAAGAGAGCTGTTCATGCTAATTGGAAATTTTGGGAAAAGTCAGGAACTACAAGAAATTCATGGGACTTTTAGAAGTTTTCCATCTCTATACCCCGTTCCCCCACTTCAGGTTTGCAACATGAGCAAACTGTGGACAGTTTTAGACCGGATCACACCTTGTTGCCAGTGGCTGCCATGTGGATTTGCAGGGCATTTAACAGCACACTCAGCAGCCACATTAGATGCTACTACTACCACCCTCCATATCACAACAAACATATCTCCAGACACTACAGGCCATTCCTTAAAAGAAGAAATAGCCTCTCTACTGCAAACACTACGGCTCTTGTCATCCAGTTGCAGCTCTAAAATGTCTAATAACCTTTGAAGATTGTTTTTTAAATATTTTATTGTCTTTAAGTAGTGATACAAGGGAGTTGCCTTTCAATAAAATGGCCTATGAATACAGTGCATCTTGATCAATGTTACCTCTTTCAACATTCTCTGCAGCCCCTCCCAATGCACACCATTCTTCACTTTTCTTAATTTTAGGTTATATATTGAATGCTTTTTCTTTTGCCATTTTACAAAGCAGTTTATGTGTACAATGTATCTTGATCTGTGTCATCCCTTCAACATCTTAATCTTTCTTCAACCTACCCTTCCCTAATTTTTCTCATTTCTGTGGTATATACAATAAATTCTTGCCTGCATTCTACCTGCTTCTTTCTCTTACCTGTCCTCCCTTTCCTCCCCACCCTGCAAGAACCCATTTCTGGTACTTATTTTATAATTTTCAACTTTTGATGATTGTAAAGTGCTCTTCTCCTCATCCCTCTGTCTTTGTCACGTTTGTCACTGTCACTTTTGACAGTGTTGGAAGTCTTGGATTTGAACTAACTCAGCTTGCTTTCTCACTTGTGCTAATCCTCCAGCCCTGCTTTTTGCACATTATTTTGTAGAGGATATCTTCTGACTGGCTTGAATTCAAAACACAATCTTTTGGATCTCAGACTCCTAAGTAGCTAGGATTTCAGGCATGAAGCACCTATGCTGCCCAGCTCACAGACCTCTTTGAGCACCTAAGTGTGGAATATATTGTCACACTCCTAATAAATGTATTTATGGAAATATCTCTGAAACATTACTTGAATCTATGAAACTCATCTACAGATCTGAGTTCTGAGTTCTAGATGTCTCACTTTAGATGGTAAATCTCAGACCTCTTTCACAGATAGAATTTTGTATTAGAATTTGATGACAAATTATCAAGTAAACCCTATGTACTTAATTTAGAAAGAAACAAAATGAAGCTGGGGATGTGTGGGAATATTTTTATGAGACCAAGTCTTGTTTGGGAAGAAAATTTTAATATCCCTGAAAAATATTATATTAGTAATGTTGTGGTCTGAAAAATAACATTTAAGTCAAGTTATGCACAATACAGCAATGCTTAACAAAAAGATTTCAGTGAAATGATGTACAGGTAATGTTGCAACCTAAGGAAACTTTGTAAAGCATTTAACTACAAATGAATTTGATTAAGGAAACATCTAGATAATAGATAAAGTTAATGATAAATTATTTCTATTCACATGTCATCATGAATTAAAAAATATGACTTGGGCTACAGTGATGTTTCTCTTTTTGACAAACAGGATGATACTTCAGCACTCAAGTTTGAAATAAGAGCAACAGCTTTTCATGAGCCACATCCAAAAGTCATTGAACTAAACAAGGATGAGAACATTGCATATGTAAGATTCTTTAAGTGGCACACTCATTCTGCATGAGAAACACCTTGAATGTTTATAATTACTGCCTTTCGTGTACTAGAGTCATAAAGGTCACTAACTCCTACACTGGGGCATGGCAGTTTCAATAACAGGAGTGAGGGAACACTAGCCTTTTAGAGAGTTGAATGTGGTTGTAATGAGAATGCAACAGGTTGGATTAAAGAGCCATGGTTAAGGCCTATTATACTCACTATGTGTGCTAAATGAATTCCAGTGTTTCCTATGACCTTGAACTGGTAAGCAAATGGAATTTTAATTAGGTATAATTGTTATAGTGTGGGTGGGGGTTCCAAGAAAATATAACCAAGCTTCTAAATGTTGTTTCCTTGGTTTCCTTCATGTACACAGGTGGTACTGGAAGGATTGCATCATCAGAGGCCCAAGCGTCATTTCACTATTGTAGTCATTACAAGTAGTTTGCTACTTGGACTCTTGGTGCTTTTACTGATTTCATGTGTTATGTGGAAGGTAAGCCTTTTATATTTACCAGCATTAAACTACTAAAAATGCCATTTGTTAAGAACTTCAATATTTTAATGTGAATTTTATGTACGTGTGTGTGTGTGTGTGTGTGTGTGTGTATGTGTGTGTGTGTGTGTGTCAGTACTGGGAATTGATATCAGGGCCTCCTGCTTGGCTTTTCTGCTCAAGGCTAGTGCGCTACCTCTTGAACCATACTTATGCTTCTGGATTTTTGTTTATTAAATGGGATATAACAGCTTACTGGACTTCTCTGCTTAGGATGGCATTGACCAAGGATCCTCAACTCTCAGTTTCCTAAGTAGTGAAGATTGTATTTTATAGCTGTATACTCATTTCATATCATTTTATTTTCAGGCTGGCTTCTTTAAAAGACAATACAAATCTATCTTACAAGAAGAGCATAGAAGAGACAGCTGGAGTTATGTCAACAGTAAAAACAATGAGGATGATTAAAGACTTCTTTCAAATTGAGAGAACTGAAAATAGACTCAGGTTAGACAAAAACACTGTTTACAGGGAAAAATGAATTTTTCTTATACTTTTCTAATGTAGTTCTTCCAGTTACAGCTTTGTGATATTATGTTTTCATACAAGGAAAAAGCAGTGATTGTGCTTTGAAAGAAAGTAACTGCACAAAGGTAATCCTTAATATATCGAAAAATGGACTTTCAGCTGTTTGATGAGTTTGACAAACACTAACGCCATTGATTTAAGAAAAACAAACTCTTGAAGATATTTTTGAAGACCCTTTATTTTCAAGAAGCATTATTTATATATGTATTTACCTTGGCGATGTAAATCCCACTGAATACTCTTCTTAAGACTGTGTGTGTGTGTGTGTTTGTGTGTGTGTGTGTGTATGTGTGTGTGAGTGCACGCACGCATGTGCGCATGCTTGTACTGGGGTTTGAAACTCAGGGCCTGGGTGTTGTCCATGATCTTTTTTTTGCTCAAGGTTAGCACTCTACCATTTGAACCATAGCTTTTACTTCTGGCTTTTTGGTGGTTAACTGAAGATAAGAGTTTCAGGAATTTTCCTGACTGGGCTAGCGTCAACCCTAAACCTCATATCTCAGCCTCCTTAGTAGCTAGGATTACAGGTATGAGCCAGTGGTGCCCAGCCTCTAAGATATTTTTATAAAAGGGAAGTTCCCCAACAATTTCTAATAAGTAAAATTGAGTTTTTGTTATTTTGAGGTATATTTTATTTTTAAATATCTTTAGTAAATTGCCTATGGAATTTAGTCCAATAATTCTTATGGCTGCTGACTATGAATATTATAGGCCTGATGAATGAACTTTCATGTTGAATTTTATACACTGGTTTGAGCATAATGAGATAGTGTCTGAACAAAAAGACATTTTTTTCTTTATGTTTATATATATGTTACATTTTTTTTTTTTTTTTGGCCAGTCCTGGGGCTTGGACTCAGGGCCTGAGCACTGTCCCTGGCTTCTTCCCGCTCAAGGCTAGCACTCTGCCACTTGAGCCACAGCGCCGCTTCTGGCCATTTTCTGTATATGTGGTGCTGGGGAATCGAACCTAGGGCCTCGTGTATCCCAGGCAGGCACTCTTGCCACTAGGCTATATCCCCAGCCCCTATATGTTACATTTTTAAATGCAGGTGTTAGTATATGTATGAATCTACTATAACATACATTTTCCAAAAGGACCCAAGGATAAATATTTTTAGTTCATCTTCAACTTTGTTGATTAGAAAACAAATTCTTAAACACCAGGCTGTAGATATTGCGCTTTTGCTAATATACTCTTATGTGTGTAAAAAAATATGAAAACTGTACATCATGAGTGATTGAAAAAGGAATGTACATAATGATAAAAGAACCAGTGTTTCCTACATATTAGTTCTCTGTAAAATGTTCACAGTCCAAATTAAGTAAATAAACAGAATATTTGCTTGGATAGTATTCTTTTTTGTTACTTTTCAAATATAAGCACTCAACATAATTTTGTGAGGCACACATGAAAATCTGTTCTCCAAAGAAACAGAGAAACCAAATTCACAGATTTATTGAAAAATATAGATTTAGCTTGTATACAGTGAATATTAATTTATATTCAGTGACATAATTTCCATGAGATACATTCAAGTGACTTAAAAAATGTTCTGAAAAGTTTATTGGTAAGTAAATGAGATTCTGTTTAAAAATGAGGGGCTTCTTACTGAATTTTAAGTAACTTATCTTTAAATCCATTTGTAACTACAATCATTTTTGTGATATTTATTTTATTCATGAATCCTAGATGTCAATAACTGTAGAATATAATTTAATCAGGACCTGTATTTATTTGTGTATGAAAGCCTAATTTTAAATGTGTTATTGGAAGTTATCAAGGACATAAATAATAGGGTAAACTTTAAGAGTTGTCTACAAAATCTCTACTGCCAGCCATCCCCTTTCTCAGATTTCCTGGTGCATGAAAGTTACTTGTTCAAGCCCATGTTTATGACTGGTAGCTCGAGAAGGTGCTGAGATTTGAGAAGGCATTTTAGCCATGAAACAAGAAAAAGCCTTACCTCAGAATTTACAAGCAAAAGTAAATGTATTTAAATGTATATGTTTTTCAATATCCTTTGTATAAAAGATATATTTTTAGTGCTTTCTCATTGTGAAAAGCCAAATCGTTCTTTTGAGAAAATGTTTAAGTTCATTTCTGAAAAATCTAGTACAATTTACAACTGTCTTTTCAAGGGTGAGCTTAATGGAAATTTGATTCTTCACACTGAGAACCGACTGCTATGGTGGTGACACGTGTCTTCCAGGATCAAGAGCAGCGTGGTTATGCTTTACACAGTTACAAAGATTGTTTGCACATTTCTAAATAGATTTTGTCATAAATTTTGATGTTACAACAATTCAATTTTATAATTTTTTTTCAGCAATGAATCATTCTTTTTTGTTGAATCAGCTACAACGTGACAGATTTTACAGAAAGTTGTTGTTTCTGTTTGTGTGATACTTAAAGTTAACCTCTACAGATTAGTTACGACATTAGTGAAAACTGGGGTAGTCTTATAATATTTCTGTGTTCTGTTTGTAACTTGGTTAGAGAAATTGGAACATCACATGTGGTAGACTCAAATTTTGAAAAGCAGAAGAAACAAAATAATTTTACTGTGGAATTAATTTGGTCAAATATTGATATATCATGCTGATGCCTAAGTACATAAAACATTTCTTTTCTATCTCAACAAACAACTTCTAAAACCAGCATTCAAATTGGTTTTGGTGCAGTTATATTTCCATCTTGATTTTCAGAGCCCTTGAACTACTTTTTAGTAACATCAAAAATAGTGATTTCTTTTAAAAAATACATTTTCTATTTGGATATGTATTGAAAGTATAGCCAAATTCCTTTCTACTAAAATCCTAGTTAGCATTTTTTATAAACAATTACATGTTACACTGCAATCATTCATTTCTTCTAGGCTTCCTCCGTAAAGACTGATCAGCCCTGGGTGTAATCTATAAAGAACAATAAGAATAAGTTACTTGATAAATATATCATTGTTATTTCACACATGCGCAGGTGCACAACACACACACACACACACACACACACACACACACACACCGACCTGCTGAGTATGTTGCATAGTACCACATACAATGTTTTGTTATTAAATAATGCACTCAAGGCTGAGCAGGAGTCTAGCAAGGTGAAGAGTCTAGAGTATCAGTAGAAGTTGATAGCCTTCTTAACCAACTTCCTGGACCCATGAGTACTGTCCATTGGGACAGATGCATTATTTTTATAAAATAGGCAGATCTAGTGGGTACTCCTTCCCAACTACTTCTTTCCATTGTCATAGTGATTACAGGGATTGTGTTTTCTTCTTCCTAAATGTGTTAATGCCTTTTGTACTTGTTGCTTCACTAAATGATCTGTAAAAGTGTTCTTATTTAAAGTATGTGGAATAATTTGTAAGGATCTGATGAAAAGCAAACTTCCAAATGCAAAGTGTTGTCATAATTCAGCCTGAGCACAGTGAGGAGAAACTAACAAGATTGTGACTGTCTCCTTCTCACAATGGCACAGAATCTTTGTCCGTTTCTTGAAAACCAAAATGAAACTGCAGGCACACATCTGTACAGTTTATGCAGAATGGTAATTTAGAATGCCAATGTAGAAAAACATAACCAAAGCAAATGTCTTGTTCTACATTCAAGTTAGTAAATAAATTAAATGTTTTACTTTTTACTTATTGAAAGTTGTGTGTATGTCTGTTTGTGTTTTCCCTGATTTATTGTTTATGAGCTGAATGACAGAGTTAGAAGAGGAATTTCAGTATATCACCAGTGATGCATTTCTAGAATATGGAGAGTGAGGAAGGAATTAAGCTTACCTCACATGAACTTCTGATGCAACTTCCATTAAATCACCATCTACATTCCAAGGGAAAGTAGTTTCTGAAGCAGGTTTATGAGGTCCAACTTCTTCCCCTTCATTGTCTCCACTGGTATTAGTCCTTGGACAGACCTTTACTTCTTCAACAGTATATGTCTCCACAAATGGAAAACTAAACTGAATCAAACCGATACAAATAATCACAATACTTGCTTTGCCTTAAACTGTTCATGAAAATCAAGGTTGATGCCTTCTTTGCCAATAAATATCACCATACACGCTGAAAACTTTTTACAGCTTTGAAACCTCATGATCAGAAATACTATGTTTTTTTTGTTTTGTTATTTGAAATGAAATCCTTTCCTGAGCTGTCCTGACTCAATTAGATCTTCTGTATGTTAATCAACATTGTTGTATGACTATATCTATGAAAACCTACACACAATATAGGTTTTTTTTTTCCATTAAAACAATCTATAAAGCCAGGCGCTGGCTCATACCTATAATCCTAGATACACAGAAGGCTGAGATCAGAGGAGATCAGAGGATTGATGTTCAAAGCCAGACCAGGCAGGGAAGTCTATGAAATTTTTTTCTCCCAATTAATCACCAAAACTCTGGAAGTAAAGCTGTGGCTTAAGCTGTAGGGTCCTGGCCTTGAGCAAAAAAAAGCTCAGAAAGAGTGTCAAGGCCCTGAGTTTCAGCTCCAGAACCAGCACACACACACACACACACATAATTCTGTACTACTGGTCTACTGATATTGAAGATTACCATAATCCATTGATTCCATTGGTAATTTTTCAGTTTGATCCCATTAGCTGATATAATTTACTCGCAGTGTAAGTTTCTCATTCAGAATTGAATGGGAAGGCATCTAGGTCTACATTTATGGAGCTTAAATGGGAAATCTCTCTTTTTTAAATGGAAAGCAAAAAGAATAAGATTTTCACAAGTGTTTGCCTGCTGTCTCCCCACTTTACAGAAAGGATTATAAATTGTAATAATTATGTTTCTTATTGACCCCTCCAGAATGTTTTGAATGTGACACTGAATTTACAAATTTTCATGATACCTATCTATGGAAATTATAAGAAAAAATACAGTGGTATCATCTGAATAATCAAGAAAATATTGCCAAATCACTTTCATGGAAATATACAATAGCTACTTAATCAATTTTCTGTCGAATGGTATGAGACTTACCCTAGATACATATGTTACTTTCCCCTCTTTTTGACATATAAATGTAAGAGTATTTAAAAGTTGATGGCAAACTGATATTTTGTAAGCCCCTTATTTTATACATGTGAAAAATAAAGCTCCAGCATATTTTACAGCTTAAAGTGTAACATAGCCTAAATTACAGAAAAGATTACAATGAGGCATCAGTTGTTGGATTGGAGGAGAGTTAGAACATTCTCTGTGGAACCAAAGTGGCTCTCTGTGAAATAGTTTGATAATCACTAAGTCAGACCTTTTAACTTGGGCATAAAACCTGGGGAACATGTTCTACATTTGCAAAGAATTCTGTGTAATAATTCATTTTAAAGGTTGTATGTTTTTAATAAATCACTAATAACTGGCAATTATGGGTTAAAGTCTGACCAACCCCCTCCAAAAACCTGTAGTTCCTAGAACCTATGAACATTACCTTACTTGGGAATAGGATCTTCACAGAGAGAATCTTGTAACAATGAGGCCATTAGATGTGTCCTATCTCTAAAAATGTATACCTTAGAAACATAGAATTTTGTGTTCCCTTTATATTGTCCTCCTTTTCCATTTTTAGACTTAAACACAATAAACATGTACTACTTGTGGTTAAGAAAAAAAGCTGTTTTAACTTTTTTTTTTGCAAAAATCAGAAGAGACATACATTATTTTAGGGAAAAATAGTAAATTTGCATATTTTCTTTAAACTCACTTGTATAAAATATGTCTTAGAGATCCCCTTAGCAACTTCATCTTCTTGGAAACTTACATAAAAAGATATTTTACTACTTAATCTCCTAAAAAGGCCGATGGTTACTCAACAAATGATGGGAACTGCCTAACAAACTGAAATTATGAGGTAAAAGTGGGAGCCATGCAGTGACTATGGCAGGCAAACAAATGTTGCTGAAGTTGCTAGCTGGATTTTCTCTCCTGATCTGTCCACCTGTGCTTTATCCAAGTATATACATTCCTACAACAGCAATGTATTAACATTCTTCATGCTTTGAAGAATATGTGAGACATAGGGTTTTATCACCACACTTGAAAACTCAAGACTAATTGCTGGCCTAATACAAAATGACTCAATATTTACCAAAATAATTTGGCTTGTAATCACAACTGTTTCACTTTGAAGCTAATCCTTTCTGTAGAAATATGTATCTCTATATAATATAGTTTGGGATAATCCCTTTTAAAAGGATATCCTCTAAAAATAGATATCGGAAATTATATTGTAGCACATAAATATACACATATCTTCAAATAAATGTTGGAAAATTGTGAACATAGTTACTTTAAAAAGCAGGAAGGCTATAAATACTCAGATTTTTGCCACATATCATTTCAGGAATACCATATACATATAAAATCACATTCTTAAATTCCTTTAAACTTCAATATAAAACTATATTTTCTCTGTGCAAAAAAAAAGAGTATCTCAAGAAGCAACCAATCTATACAACTGTGTGTGCTTTTCATAATTTGTGTAAAACAGATTTTTTTTTAAAGATTAACATCTTCAGAAGAAAATCAAGCTCGCTTCTTAGCAAAACTTAAAGATAACATTTTTTTTTTTTTGATGCTGCTCCTGAGACTTGAGCTCAGGTCCTGGGCCCTCTCCCAGAGCTTTTTGCTTAAGGCTAGCACTCTACCACTTGAGTCAGAGCTCTTCTTCCAAGTTTTTGGTGATTAACTGGAGATAAGAGTCTCACAGATTTTCCTTCCCAGGCTGGCTTCATGCCATGGTCCTCAGATCTCATTCTCCTCTGTATCTAGGATTACAAGCATGAGCCACTAGTGCCTGACTTGATGTCAACTCTTTTTTTTTTTTGGCCAGTTCTGGGCCTTGGACTCAGGGCCTGAGCACTGTCCCTGGCTTCTTTTTGCTCAAGGCTAGCACTCTGCCACTTGAGCCATAGCGCCACTTCTGGCCATTTTCTGTATATGTGGTGCTGAGGAATCGAACCTAGGGCTTCATGTATAGGACTCAAGCACTCTTGCCACTAGGCCATACTCCCAGCTCCATGATGTCAACTCTTGAAGTCTTTCTAATCATGATTAATCATTTCACAAATAAATAAAGAGAATTTACTATACCTGATTTTTTATACTGGCATATCGTTTCAGGTGTTTTATAAATTCTGGCCGAGAAGTGTTTCGTGCAAGTATAAGAGCCATGCTTCCATTATTTAATCTGAAATTAAATATTATTTGTCATTAAGAAGATTATGAAGACACTGGGCATGGGCACCTCATGTCTGTAATCCTAGCTATTCAGGAGAATGAGATTCAGAGGATCTAAGTTTAAAGCCAAACTGGGCAGAAAAGTCCTTCAGGCTCCATCTCCAAAATAACCACTGAAAAACAAAACTGGAGGCATGGCTAAAGTGGTAGAGCACTAGCTGACCAAGCAACCTTGAACACCTGAATAGAAACCTGGTTTTGGAAGTGTTGAAGAGATTTTATCAGAAATCACTGTAGGTTGTTCCTTATAACAAATACATTGCTTACATGATGTATGGAGCAAGTCAGATAAATCACCAGCATATTAAACTTACCTAAACTTCTTACTCTATACTTTTCTAATTTATTAGGTGTTTTTTTTTTCTTTCACTTTTACTTTCCAGAGCTGAGGAGTAAACTCACGGCCTTGCACTTGTCAGGCAAATGCTCTTCCATTGAGCTAAATCCCTAACTCCTAGTTTATTAATTAAATGATGTATCTTTTCAAATTACTTGTACTGACCCATCACTTTCTTTTTAGCAAGCTACTGATCTTGCTTTTTAAAAAATGCACCAAACCATGCCAAGATGTAATTTTAAGCCCACCCTAAGATTATTTAAAAATTTGAAATGTGAAACTACGTTTTCAAAGATATATTTTAAAGTAGTTAATATGTACAAATACTGTAAAACAATTTAACATTTTGTGAAATGTAAACTGTGACTGAAACATTTATTTATGGGAAGAATTTCTAAGTGACATAGGAAAGGAAATAATTCAAAGAGCCCTGGGTAGATTAAACGAACAACTCAGCCACACATGTTCAGCTAGATGCATTTTAATCTCACCTAACTATTACATGAGGTATAAGAGACTGGAGATTCAGAGGTATGCTTTAGTGTCAAAGCAGCCACTCACAACATAGTGCTATAGAAGGTAGTTTGCAGAAATAAATGCAAATGCCTTCAGGCTTGATTTCAATGCAAGCATGAAATGATTCCAAGAATAACAACATTACAAAGAATTCTTTAAATCTTTTGTAGAATTCTGTTGGAACTGAGAGACCTTGGAGTTCATCTTGTCATTTGCTCATTTTATGTAGGAGACCTGTCTAAGTGTAAACTTGTAAAGCACACAGACCAAAGCAGAGCAATCATGAGTCCTAGAGCTCTTAATTGCTAGGGTCTAAAATGTATTCTGCCATCCTGGCAACTCTTCTATAGTGAACATAAACAGCACCAAAAATATCTGGTCAAGTGCTACTCTATATCATTTTTCTTAATTGCATAATTTCATGAACATGAAATATATTGCTTACATGACTCAAACTGTATCACTTGAGGTATACCTCCACATTTGGCTTTGAGCCACAATCCTTAACTCTAGCCTCAATACTGATTCAACCTGGAAAGTCAGCAGTGGAATCCATTAAACTGCAGTTCTTTAAAGAAGTTAGGAATCAGTTGCTCCCTCCAAAGCTGAACTTCCTCCCATAAAGGCCCAAGAGCAAACAATCTTAGGCAATGCCTGGATTCTTCTCTAACACAGTCTCTCAGACAGCAGTCAGCTTTTAGAATTTATTGAAGGAAACTGCCTAGAATTGCTATGGATATAGAGTGGAAATAACTATGCTAAATTTGGGAATCATAAAAGCTTCAAAATACACTAGATATAATAATGAAAATCATGCCATCTGAGTTTTTATCATAAAAGTTGGTTTCCCTCTCTTTTCTAAAATTTTGGATATTTCCCTGATTCATTGCCAAAGCAGATACTGAAAATTATTTTCTATTTCTAGCTGTTGAATCATTCTGGTTAAATATTTTTATAGGGAAATTGAAACTAATCATTGAAAATATTATAACTTGTCCAAATATCTAAATCATACTCTCATCTAACTTCCCGGAAAAATATACAACTGATTCTAAGTTATATCATTTATGATTGTTTCTTTTATGCTATTTATGACTAGATTAGGAAAATAATTGGTTTTAGACCAGTAAAGAATCAGCTGCTTAAAGGAATGTGCAAGAACAGGAAACTCTAAAATCTTGTGGATGAGATATTTAGAAAATATCTCCATTTCCTTAATTGAAAATGTGTGCCAAAGTGCACATTAAAGAGGACCATTCAACAAATGGTGCTGGCAAAACTGGTTCAACACCCGCAACAAACTAAAACAAGATCCTTATATATCACTCTGCACCAAAATCAATTCCAAATAGATGAAAGGCCTCGAAATAAAATCAGACACCCTGAAAACACTATAAGAAGCAATAGGAGAAACATTTGGGCTTCTCAGCACAGATGAAACTTTCTAAATAATAGCCTAGAAACGCAACAAATCAGAGAAAGGTTGGGCAAATGGGACTGCATCAAACTGCAGAGCTTCTGCAATGCAAATATCTAGCTTCCAAGATAAATAAAAGCCCACAGATTTGGAGAAGATGTTTACCAGCCATGCAGTGGACAAAGGCCTCATATCTAAAATACACATAGAACTCAAAAAATTAAATTCCTCCAAAACAAATCCTTAAAGAACCAATGGCCCCCCTAACAAGTGGGCTAAAGACCTAAAAAGAGACTTCTCTGAAGAGGAAATATGAATGGCCAAGAGATACATGAAGAAGTGGTCTACATCACTGGACATAAAAGAAATGCAAATCAAAACACCATTGAGATTCCACCTCACCCCAGTAAGAATGTCCATTATCAGGAAAACTAACAATAACAAATGCTAGAGAGGATGTGGCCAAAAGGGAACCCTACTTTATTGTTGGTAGGAACATAAACGGGTTCAGCCACTCTGGAAAGTGGTATGGGGGTTCCTCAGAAAGCTAAACATAGATCTCCCCTGTGACTCAGCAGCCCCACTTTTGGGCATCTACCCAAAAGATCACAAGCAAGACCACACTAAAGCCACCAGCACAACAATGTTCATCGCAGCACAATTTGTCATTGCTAAAATATGGAACCAACCCAGATGCCCCTCAGTAGATGAGTAGATCAGAAAAATTTGTTACACATACTCAATGGAATTTTATGCCTCTATCAGAAAGAATGACATTGTCCCATTCATAAGGAAATGGAAGGACTTGGAAAAAATTATACTAAAAGAAGTGAGCCAGACCCAAAGAAACATGGACTCTATGGTTTCCCTCATAAGGAATAATTAGTACATGTTTAGGATAGTCATAGCAGAAGATCACAAAAGCCCAATAGCTAGGCCCTTATGAACACATAAGATGATGCTCAGTGAAGTGAACTCCATGTTATGTAAACAAGTGTTATATCATTGTTGTAATTATTTTCAACATGCCATGTGAAACTGTAGCTTTTTTTGTTTGTTTGTTTCTCTTGTATTCCCCCACTATCACTGTATCTCATCTGAGTACCCTGGATACTGTACATACGTGTATTAGAACTAGGGAAGGGAATGGGAATATCAAAATCGAGAGACAAAGGATACAACGATAATGGATTCCAAAAGGCATACTTACAAAATATTTTGGTGTACACCTCATGAGGGGAGAGAAAGGGGGGCGAGAAGCGGGGGAAAAATGAGGGAGAAGGCAACAAGTTGAACAAGGAATATACTCACTGCCTTACATATGAAATTGTAACCCCACTGTGGTTCACTCTGACAATAAAGGGGAAAAAAATAAAGAGGACCAGAATGTTTTCTTTAGTTAAAACTATGAAACATGCACCCATATGCATGATCATTTTCATGTCAAGGATTTTTATGTTTCTACAATGGTAATGCACATACATTGACAAGAACTATTAGAATTTAATAACGTCAATGCCTAGCAAATAAATATAAATGCAGCAAGTAAGAGAGCCATAACAAAATTATTTCAATAAGACCCCAGGAATATTATTTCAACCTCAATAATATTACATAATCATTGATTATTTGGCAGATTTTATAGTTCCACAGTTTTATTTGATCTATTATGGTAAAAAGTCCTTTGAAAGGCCTAAGATTACAGAGAGACTCTTAATCAGATTCTGGCTGGCTGAATTAGTTATCATGAAAGTGAATGCTGAGTTTACATAAAGAATATCAGAGACACAATAATCATGTCTACTTACCTAGTGTTAGGTGCCAAACCTCTAGGTGCCACAGAACACAGGCAAGGGATTGCCATGATGCTGACATTCAAGAACTGACCATGCAGTGTTTGCCAGGGGCCACTACAGCCTAGAGGTAAGGGAAATCATTAGTGCCTTTCCTTCAGCAGAGTAAAACCTTAGTAGATCTCTAAGAAGTGCAATTAGACTCACCAGACTTGGGAGAAGCTTGAACCCTCCTGAAAGAAAGAAAACAATAAAAGATACAAAATCAAAGCACACATGTTTTTAAATATAGGAAAAGTAGACAACCAATTCAGTGTTTTCTTCATAAAAAAAAACATGTATCATTTGGTTACTGCCTACATTATAATGTAGCAATTAGTTTAAAAGTAAAAAAAAATGATAAGAACAACAACCTTCAGTTTTTCTAATAACTGGAATCCTTACTTTGTATGGTTTGATGTCTGTATCAAACTCCAAAAAAAAATTCTCATGTGGACCAAAATTGTGGGGTTTTTGTTTTTTTGCCCATGGTGATATCCAAAGTACCTGGTATACACTCAAGCAGTTGTTGAGTGAGTAAATGACTGGATGAAGGTAAAATGATAGGTCAAAAGACAAAATGATGTGACTAGATCCCGTAGGAGTCAGTTACTCTCTACCCTTCATTAGTATATGTAACTAAAGATTAGAAATCTGACACACGGTTTATGATCAAATTTTTCTATGCTTTTATGACAGTACAGTACCTTTGGAGTACATCTTGAGAGTTGTTAAGTGGTAAAAATGATATTGTACAATCCTCTGGCCTAAAATATAAAAAAAGTCTTATTAGTAGCCATTGACCATGGGATACAGAATCTTTTTTTTCAAATTTTAATTACCAAACTAATGTACAGAGAGGTTACAGTTTCATACATAAGGCATTGGATACATTTCTTGTACTGTTTGTTACCTTGTCCCTCATATCCCCCTCTCTCCGCCCCTTTTCCCTTTCCCCCCATGAGGTAATCAGTTCACTTACACCAAACAGTTTTGCAAGTATTGCTTTTGTAGTTGTTTGTCTTTTTTTACCCTGTGTCTCTCGATTTTCATATTCCCTTTCAATTTCCTACTTCTAATACCAGTATACACGGTTTCCAATATACTCAGATAAGATTACAGAGATAGTGTAGGTACAACCACAGGAAGGTGATACAAGAACATCATCAATAATAGAAGCTACCGATACACATGGGACGTTGAAAGTAGTTACAACTGTGATATAACAATCGTTTCCATAACATGGAGTTCATTTCACTTAGCATCATTTTATGTGTTCATAAGGGTATAGCTATTGGGCTCTTGTGATCCTCTGCTATGACTTGCCTAAACCTGTACTAATTATTCCCAATAAGGGAGACCATAGAGTCCATGTTTCTTTGGGTCTGGCTCACATCACTTAGCATAATTTTTTCCAAGTTCTTCCATTTCCTCACAAATAGGGCAATGTCATTCTTTCTGATAGAGGCATAAAATTCCATTGTGTATATGTACCACATTTTCCTGATCCATTCGTCTACTGAGGGGCATCTGGGTTGGTTCCAGATTCTAGCTATGACAAATTGCGCTGTGATGAACATTGTTGTGCTGGTGGCTTTTTTGTGATTTTGTTTGTGGTCTTTTGGATAGATACCCAAAAGTGGGGCTGCTGGGTCATAGGGGAGTTCTATATTTAGCCTTCTGAGGAATCTCCATACTGCTTGCCAGAGTGGCTGAACCAGTTGACATTCCCACCAACAATGAAGTAGGGTTCCCTTTTGGCCACATCCCCTCCAACAATTGTTATTGTTAGTTTTCTTGATATATGACATTCTTACTGGGGTGAGATGGAATCTCAATGTTGTTTTGATTTGCATTTCTTTTATGGCCAGTGATGTAGAGCACTTTTTCATATGTCTCTTGGCCATTCTCATTACCTCATCAGAGAAGTCTCTTTGTAAGTCTTTAGCCCACTTGCTGAGGGGGCTATTGGTTCTTTGCAGTTTTGTTTTGGAGGAAGGTAATTTTTTTAGTTCTGCATATATTTTAGATATGAGGCCTTTGTCTGTTGAATGCCCGGTAAAGATCTTCTCCCAGTCTGTAGGCCTTCTGTTTATCTTGCGAGCTATGTCCTTTGCTGTGCAAAAGCTCTGGAGTTTGATGCAGTCCCATTTGTCCAACCTTTCTTGGTTTGTAGCCTTTCTGGGTCTTTGTTAAGGAAGTTCCGTCCTGCGCCAAGGAGCCCAAGTGTTTCTCCTACTCCTTCCATTAGTATTTTCAGGGTGTCTGTTTTGATTTCGAGGTCTTTAATCCATTTGGAATTGATTTTGGTGCAGGGTGATATATAAGGATCTAGTTTTAGTTTGTTGCATGTGTTGAGCCAGTTTTGCCAGCACCATTTGTTAAAGAGGTTATCTTTCTTCCAAACTATTGTTTTAGCTCCTTTATCAAAGATTAAGTACACATAGTTCTGTTGGTTCATTTCTGGGTCTTCAATTCTGTTCCATTGGTCTTCATGCCTGTTCCAGTTCAAATACCAAGCTGTTTTTATTACTATAGCTTTATAATACAACTTGAAGTTGGGTATTGTAATTCCTCCAGCACTGTTCTTTCTGCTTAGGATTGTTTTTGCTATTCTAGGTCTTTTATTGTTCCATATGAATTTCTGGATTGCTTCCTCTATTTCATTATAAAATGGTGTTGGGATATTAATGGGCATTGCATTGAATTTGTAGATAGCCTTTGGCAATATTGCCATTTTGATTATATTAATCCTCCCAATCCAAAAGCATGGAAGGTTTTTCCATTTCCTTAGTTCTGACTTAATTTCGTTTTTCAAGCTTTTAAAGTTCTCATCAAAGAGGTCTTTCACTTCTTTGGTTAAGCTTATTCCTAGGTATTTTATGTTTTTGGGGCTATTGCAAAAGGAGTTGCTTTCCTTATTTCAGCCTCGGTCTTAGGGTCATTAGCATAGAGAAAGGCCATTGATTTTTGAGGGTTTATTTTATATCCTGCAACTTTGCCAAAGTTTTGGATCAGCTCTAGTAGCTTGGGGTAGAGTCTATGGGGTTCTTTAGGTATAGGATCGGGATACAGAATCTTTCATTTAAGAAAAAATACCTACTTAAGTTGGATAAGAAATGTACTCACTGCCTTACATATGAAACTGTAACTCCTCCGTACTTCACTTTGACAATAAAGAAAAAAAAAGAAAAGATACCTACTTAAGTTTTGCCAGTGCCTTAATCACAGCAAAATCTCTTCGTTGGTTAGGAGACATCCATCGATATTTTTCTGCTAGAGCCAAAGTTCTTCCACCAAAGCCAAACATGGCTGAGAAGCCAAAGCGAAGTAGTTTGCCAGAGGCACTAAAGGTACAGACATCAACTGGCTGCAAGTGTCCTTCAACAAATCATAGTGATATCAATCTATCAATGAGTGCTTTAAGGCTTCTTGTCAAACATAGGAAAACATAGGAGACCATATCTTGTAGAAGAATATCTCAAAATACCGTGCACCATGATGAATACCCTTGATTTACCTCTCTCTTAACCTATGTATACTGCAAATATTCTTCATAATGTTCTCAGGATCTAAATGAAGGAGCCCAATGAAGTAAAATTTGCAACTTATTACTGTTTTTGTAACAATATGATTAAGGACATGAAGTTGTTTGGCAAAGAATACTTTTACAAAACAGGGATTTTCACTGCATTTATCTTACATGCTGTTAATTGGGATGCATTGCTTTCAATTTGATCTGCAAATGTATGCTATTTAATGTTTAAATAGTGCTAGTCCTAAAGCTCTGGTACAACAATTATATAGAATACATATACAGTTAGTGTGCTTGGAGTTTGTTGATCTGTTTTTAAAATTGTAATTTTTTGAACATAATTACAATATTTAGTTTGTCTAGATTATAGCAAAGCTTCATTTATGGCTTTTTACAAAGCATCTACTTTGAAAAGAGAAATGATGAAAATAGTGGAAAACTTGCCTAATTAATTAAGGGGTTGTAGTCAAATGTTTCTCTGCTTTGAGAAGCAAAGAATTTGCCATTCCTTAGATAAGACAAAAATCATGTCGTGTTTTTCTATATAGATAAAAATAAATTAAAAAATAAAATAAAGAGCAAATCAAATTGTATATTTCTATATAAACAAAATATTTTTTCACAATACAAACTTATTTGGAAGAATTCTTACCCATGATAATGTGCAAAGTTGCTGTTACCACGTGAGCAATCCCATAAAGAGAATGTGCCAGAACATTAGTCGATCCTATCAAAGCAAAGCAAAAACATATACTATCAGTGGAGCATATGTTAAGTTCATAAGTTAAAATTTGTTCTTACTTTACCAGTCACAATAGTCCAGGCCAAAGCAGATCGTCAAGAGAAGGGAACTTTAAAAACTGGAAAGAAAATAGTTGGTCACTGCTGCAAATAACATGATCACATATATCAAAAATACTAAAGACTATACCAAAAGAACTCTTAGAAGTAATACCTTTGGTGATATTGCAAGACAAAATTAACATACAAAAGACAACACTGTTCCTATAAACTTACAACAAACTAACTGAATGTAATTTTAATGCCATTTTCAATGGCCACAAAAGCAAATAATTACAAACAAATTTAAACAAGGAGACAAAAGAAAACTACAAAAACACAAAAATCTATCCAATATTAATGAAAGAAACTGAACATAAAACAAATAAATGAGAAAGTATTTCATGCTTATTAATTAGGAGAATATTGCTAAATCTCAAAGCAATTCCCATTAAAATTCTCATTAAAAATTATATAGAACCACAAAACCTCCCAAATAGCTAAAGCAATCTTGAGGAAAAAGAACAATGCTACAGACATCACACTAATTTAAAAATACACTAGAGGACTAAAGTAATTTTGAAAAGTACAATACTGTGATAAAAACAGACAACTAAGCAGCAGAATATAATCCCAGACATAAAAACTTCTACTGGTTTTCTACAAATGTGTCAAGATAACACAGTAAGGAAAGGAAAACAGTATGGAGGTTCCTCAGAAAACCTGAAAACATAACCACAATATGATCCAGCAATCCCACTACTGGGAGTGGGGGTGGGGATGGGGGTTCTTTTTACAAAGGAAGTAAAATCAGTGTGACAAAGGCAACCCCACGTTCATTGTCTGATTTTTCATAACAGTCCAGACATTGAATTAAGCTAAGTTTCCATCAATGGATGAATGAATAAAGAAAATGTGGTATGTATTCACAATAGAACATTATTCAGATTTATTTAAAAAGGAAATTGGCTGGGAACCAGGTTCACCTCTGTAATCCTAGCTAACTGGGAGGCTGAATGAGGGGCTAGTGTTCTGAAGCCAGAGGGGACAAAAAAGTCTTTTTTTTTTTTCCAAATTTTTATTATCAAACTGATGTACAGAGAGGTTACAGTTTCATACGTTAGGCATTGGATACATTACTTGTACTGTTTGTTACCTTGTCCCTCATAGCCCCCTCCCTCCTCCCCCTTTCCCTTTCCCCCCATGAGGTGTTCAGTTCACTTAGACCAAACAGTTTTGCAAATATTGCTTTTGTCGTTGTTTTTTTTCTTTTTTTACCCTGTGTTTCTCAAGCAGAAAAGTCTTCAAGATCCTTTTTCAACCTATACATGGGCACAGTGGTGCATGTGCTTGCTATCCCAAGCTATATAAGAGAATGAGATTGAGACGATCATGGAGATTCAGTTGGAACAGACAGAAAATGCGAAAACTCTGAGGGAAGCTAGATGCTCAAGCATGCACCTGTGATCCCAACAATAATTTTAGTCCTACATGACCTATGATCCACTGTTGATGGATCATGGCTCAGGCCCTTTAACAATATTCTGCGAAAAACAGAGCTAGAAGTATGATTCAAGGCTTGAATTCAAACCCAAGGAAATCCAATCATTTGAGACAATATGGATGAAACTAGAGGGTATTGTGTCATGTGAAATAGGTAAGGACAGAAACATGAATAATACATAATCTCACCTTATGTGCATTTATTTTTAATTAGCTGATCATGGCAGATTAAGCTCACTATGCCAACTATTTGGGAGGCTGAAATAAATAGAGGGATTGCCACTTTAGTCCAGGCCTAAACATAAAAAGTTCACAAGACTCCATCTCAACCAGTAGTTGGGTTCAGTAATGTATGTCTGTATTTCAAAGCTATGGAGGAAAGACAAAAGCAAGATGAAGTGCCATCCACCTGTCATCCCAGTGAAAATGAGAAGCACTAACAGGAGGATTGCAGTCCACGCTGGCTCCAGCATTTAGCAAGACCCCATCTTAAAATAGTCAAACAAAATGGTGCTAGTAGAGTGTCTCAAGTGGGAAAACACCTTGTAGGATATGTGAAGCCCTGAATTCAAATTTCAAAAGCAGAGAATAGGTACTCACAGTACTGAAGGCCAAAGGAAGGCAACTTTGGGATAGATTTGCCTCTAATAATAAAAACTTTGAGCTATGAAGAATAAATTCTGCTACATGATGACAATAATTAATGGGTTACTTACCTGAAAATTGCTGAGAGTAGATTTTAAGTGTTCTCACACAAAAAAAAACAAGTATGTGAGCAATACCTGGTGATTAGCATAATTTGCTCAATTTAGACATTCCACAATATGCACATATTTCAAAACATCATGTTTCATGTGTTAAATATGTATAGGTTTTATTTCAATTTAATAATAGATGAGGAAAGAGTTTAAATTAGCAATTAATAGACTATATAAACTTTTAAGATGTTGAATTTCAGAGCTCCCCTAGACATACTGAACCAAGTCTGTACTTTTTATATGCCCAATGATTTGTATGCCTATGACTTGGTATATATATGGAATCTCTTGTCTATAAATCAGCAGGATCCACATTACTCAGGAGTTTGTGTGAAATGCAGATCCCTAGGTTTTACTCGCAACTCAATCAGAGTGTACATGACCTGTGAGCGTGCACTAGTGTAAGAGGCACCCAGGTGTCTGTGTTCTTAATAAGTCCTCCAGGGGATTCTTCACACTTTACTGTTTGAGAAGTCACTTGCAAACCTGAGACTCTTTGGATCTTAAGTTTGGTTTTTCCAATAAGGCTTTGACTTTCTACACCTTGCCCTTCAGCTACTAAATTGTTAATTTTTCTGGAACAAGAAAGAGATTGAAAAGAGGAAAAGAATCAATCAATTTTCTTTCCCACATGTGTGGTAAAGACTTTGGAGGAGGCCACGTAATTAGAGAGAGATATTTAGGATTATCAATGGATTACAGTACTCCATGAAATACATTTCCTCGATTACCATGGTTAATTAGAAGTAGACCATAAAATACATTTGTCTAGAAAGGCTATTAAAAAAGATAATGTATTGCTATGTGCGATAGAGAATGACACATATCATGATTCAAGGAAATTGACTGCTTACTCCCTGTGAGTTTAAATGAACATTCTCACTCCCAGCTACTGTTCTCAAGTACCAATCACTTTGCAGTGCTAAAGATGGGTTTTAGGTCTACCCTCTCTCAGGCATTGCAACTCTCCTTGATTTTGTAGAATTTAGCAGTGAGCATAGCATGACCAGTACTCAGAAAACTATTTTAGTCATCCTCTACTCATTAAGATACTTTAATTTCTGAATATGGATTTTTATACTCTGAAGAAAATAGGAAGTTCATGAGAAAGTTAATAGTAATTGTCATATTATAGGTAGTTCTACATCCTTGTCTGGCTAATCTGAAAATGGATCACGTTTTGGTTGAATTAATTGCACTGTATTTGACAAGATATCTCCATGCCAAAAAACTGCTGTTCATATAACTAACAATGGTATAATTTTAATGATCCTACAAAAGCTATAAATGTTCTACCTCAAGGTAAACATTTTAATTAGCCTCGAAACTTATACTGTATTTCTTCACACTACTAGAGTCTTTGCTCACCACCTCCTCCATGGGCTTGCTAATATGTGCCAAGTACAAAGGCTAAGGATAGAAGTAGCAATTAAGGGAAAGTGTGACTGATGAAATACCAGACAGAAAACCACAGTGTCAGAAAGAGAGAGAGAGAGAGGCAGACAAAGAGAGAGATAGAGAGACAGAGAAACAGAAAGAGAGAGAGGAAAAAGAAAAAGTCCTTGGAAGTGCATGCACTTCTGCAGAACAATTAACTTAATTAACCAGACACTATGAATATTCATAAGGCTGTTAATGTCTCCCACATCCAAACAGATAAATGTGATGTAATGACTTCCTAGTCAAGCATATCTAAAATTCTTATGAAAATGGCACCTACACTTGGGTTCTTTGCCTGAAATATCATAGAAATTAAGAGTCCCTTGGCAATATTTTTATTCCACTCAAATTAATTGGAAAGCATGAATTTATTTATGCAAACTCTATAGAAATAGATGGTTCACAGCCATCAGTATGTGGATGGAGTCTTGTTTAACAACAGCTGGATAGCCTTTTTTATTTTTATGTCCTCTCAGGCTTTTTTCTCCCTTCTTAGTTTTAATCGGACTCTCTCTGTGTGTAGCTCCTTCGCACCAGTTCCCATAGCAACAAGCATCATTTCTAATGACCGGCAGTTCAAATACAGGCTTCTCCACATCTAATCCATTTGAGTCTGATCATAATTCAGTGGCTTAGTCTGTTGGCTCAGTGGAGTCATTTACTAAACACTCTCTCCCTGGGTGCCTCTCTGTAGGAAGCAAATGGCTTCAAAGGCAGATTGTCTCCTCATGTACAGCTTGGACACTTCCTGTCTAGCTCTTACTCTCTTTCTTATTGCTTATCTCAAGAGCCCTGACAAGATATAGTGTCCTCAAATTAAACACAGCCCACACATGATTTTCTCCTCCTTCATAGCAGTACTACATCCACTGAAAGCCACACTAAATAGAGTATTCAAGTAGTGTTTTTCTTAAATTTCCATCTTACATACGTATTATTTCCTTGATAACATTATTTTCATTTTATTTTTGCAGCAACGGATTATATTTTTTAAAATTTCAAAAATCAAGTTCCTCTACCATTATCTGTTTAAATAAGAATTTGGGATTAGAGTTATTATATAACATAACAAATTTGTAAACATGGTATGCTTTCTGGACCACAGTCTTCTTTTATCTGTTCTCCTGCCCTCCTCTAATCATTCTGCATCTTGCAGCAAAATGACTCTTCCTAAAACAGAATATATTCAGTGGCTCCTTCAATCTATAATACCCCATTTTCTTCTCAAATATAATTCAGACACCTTCACTGGGCATGGGTACAAAATACCCAGGATCTGTCCCATTTTTACATCATAATCTTCTACCTTGTTTTTCCCTCTCATTCATTCCTGGGATTTGTCATTGCTTTTATTATTTTTATAGCTAAGAAAATAATTCATTGTCATCTTTTCAGAATTCTAGCCAACTTAAGAACAAATTAAAGTGTTAATTACTCTCTAAAGTTTCCTTGACAGACATTGCTTTAATAAACACTGTAATAATGCTTAATAAATGTATATTCTCTGTGTCACATTCTGTGTCACCCAACTACTCAGTACATAGGCAGGCCTTGAAGGGACTATGCCTCCAGGACCCAGGTCCTCTTTTGAGGCAGAAGGAATTGTGTGGGGCTTTGAAGGTTATTTATTACATAAGTGATTCAATTATGTGAGCTCCATATTTTATTTCCTTTGGAATTATAATTCCATAGCTTGGTTAGAGTGGGTGTTTCAAAACTCCCTAACTGATACTATGTGACCAGTAGAGTACTTCATGGAATGAAAGTAATTATATCTATTGATGGTTTATGCATTCACCCTTCCTCCTACACACTATCTAATTTAGTACTTCAATAGCCTTGTAATGAAGTGAATATTATGTAAATAACTGAATTTCAGGACAAGACTGGCTTGTCCCAAATCTCACATCTGTTAATGGAGATGCCAAGAGCCATGGGGAGCTCTTTCAGTCTCCTACTCTATACATTTAGCTACTGTGGTACTGTGTGGGTTAGGGAATGGGAAAAGGAACTGATGGACAAGTGTCTGATTAAGGAATTTGTGGCCACTCCCTTACCTGCTGGTATTAAGCCAAGTGGGAGCTGTGCTCTGACTGGATGCAGGTCTGCCTCTACCCCAGCACTCTTCTGGGCTCTGAGAAGTAGAGCATGGGCCACTTCACTGGCAGAACCATCACCCCCAACACAGACAACACTAGAGAAAAGAAAGAAAACAATGTTTCAGAACCATCCTGAAACCCAGGCTTAAACTATTTGCTAATATTGTCTAGTACATGACTATTTGGTGATCATGGCTAATGAGATTAAAAGCACTGCATAGCCAGAGTTTACTTCATAAAGGCAACACCCAGTAATTGCCCTGAAGCAAAATATTTTAAGTGAATTGAGAGGCATTAAAACATTTGATTATATTAGTTCACATTTAACTTGTAGTTGCTTCTTAATAACCCAAAGCATAGCGTTCTCATTTTATTTGTTAATGATACTATCATTTGGAATTCATTTAACACCAAACAAAGTCATAAAATTCTGATAGGTTTTCAATAAAGCTGTGATAAGAGGAATAGCAATAAGCAGCCCTTAAAATAGGAAGATTTCTTTCAAGGAACTGTTAGGTACAATTAGTGCATGAAGGTAGTTACTGCAAATGTGAAGTAGCTTTCATTTCCTTGCCATTGTGGCTATAGGGTGCTTCTAAATTTAAAACCTTTGGGTTTTTTATTTGTTTTGTTTGCTTGTTTTTGTTGGTTGTGGGGCTTGAACTCAGGTCCTGGGTGCTGGCCCTGAGCCTTTTTGTGCTCAAGGCTAGCACTCTACCACTCTACTACCGTGCCACTTGTGGTTTTTATTCTTTGGCTCACATCTGGTACTCTACCACTTGGGCCATTCCACTATTCCAGTATTTTTGCTGGTTAGCTGGAGATAGAGTCTCTGGAACTTTTCTACCAGGGATGTTTTGAACCTTGAATTTCAGCTGTCAGCCTCCTGAGTAGCTTGGATTACTGGCATGAGTCACCAGGGCCTGGTTACGTACTGACATTCGTACATGTTCTAAAGAATGATATCTGAAAGCATGGAAACACCAAAGAGTTTTACCCTTACATACAGAGGGTGGCAAGCATGTGACTCTTGGACCCTTGATTCCAGATATAACACCATATATACATGAATCTATTGCTGGACTTAGAAGACAAAGCCTTTCTATGAGAATTCTCTTCTATATAAACCTGTGCATTTTGACATAACAGATTCTATGTTAATATTTTTAAGTGAATGTGAATGATAATTATAACAAAGTTGTACTTAGTAAATAATTATTGTTAGTATTACCTAGAGAGTATGACTATAGGGCTGGGGATATGGCCTAGTGGCAAGAGTGCTTGCCTCGTATACATGAGGCCCTGGGTTCAATTCCCCAGCACCACATATACAGAAAACGGCCAGAAGTGGTGCTGTGGCTCAAGTGGCAGAGTGCTAGCCTTGAGCAAAAAGAAGCCAGGGACGGTGCTCAGGCCCTGAGTCCAAGCCCCGGGACTGGCCAAAAAAAAAAAATATATATATAAAATATATAAAATAATATATATTTTATATATTATACATAAAAATATATAAAAAGATATATACATATCTCACATTGTTCTGGACACTGCTCATGCCTGAGCTCATTTAATTTGAGCAATAGCTGGTACAATAGGGAGTAGTAGCTCCAATTCACAGACTAGGAGGCTAGAAACAGACATGGCAGCTACTACAGAAAGATGTAGAACATCCTTACAAGGGACAGAACCAGGATTTGAAACAGGACAATTTGGCTTTACATACCACACTATTCAGCATGGCTTACTTTTTTTCTAAAATCAGTATAAACAATCTGTGAGACCTGACAGAGTTTGAGTGAATTAGGAAGGAATACATTTATTTATGTCAACAACTACTAGATCATTAAGATCATGTCTAAGCATAGCTATTAAACATAAGGAATGTCTTCAAAAACAATAAAACATCCTAAGAGATTGGACTACAAGAGGGGAAAAGAAATCAGCTTTTTATAATAAGCTAATTAATCACACTTAAGAATTACTCCACCCATGTCCTCTTAGCCCCCACCTCACAAGTATTCATTTCCTACTACTCATTTTGTTGGGCTTTGATTAAATCTTTCTAAAGAATACTAGTCATGTTCTCCATAAATTCTACTACACTTCAGTTAATTCATTTATAACTGCTTGGGTGCAAGAGGACAGGGGAAAAAAGATGAGTGGGGGAAATGAGTAGAATGCAGGCAATAATGCATTGCCTGAGAAAAATAAGGGAATGGATAGGTAGGAGGGGGGAAGGTGACGATGTTAAAGGGATGGTACAGATCAAAATGCATTGTATACATAAATTTCTTTGTTAAGTGGCAAAAAATCAATATATAACCTAAAATTAAGAAAAGGAAGGGGAATGGTGGGGTGGGAGTGAATATTAAAAGTGGTGATATTGATGAAGAGGCACTGTATTCATAAACTTCTCTTTTGAATGGAAACTCCTTCTTACAACTACCTAAAGAAAATTAAAAAATAAATAAAAAGTAACTCTAAGCTAGGTGCTGCTGAATCACTCCTACAATCCTAGCTACTCAGGAGTCTGAAATCAGAGAATCACGGTTTTGTTTGTTTGTTTAATTTTTTTCCTTTATTATCAAAGTGAAGTACAGAAGGGTTACAGTTTCATATGTAAGGCAGTGAGTACATTTCTTGTTAAACTTGTTACCTCCTGCCTCATTTTTCTCCTGCCTCCCCCTCCTCATTCTCCTCTCTCCCCATAAGTTGTACAGTTGGTTTACACAAAATGGTTTTGTAATCATTCCTTTTGTAATCATTTGTCTTTTTATCCTTTTTCTCTCAATTTTGATATTCCCTTTCCCTTCCCTAGTTCTATTACCAGTATATACAGTATCCAGGGTACTCAGATGAGATATAGTGGTAGCGGGGGTACAACCACAGGAAGGGAATACGAGAGAAACAAAAAAGGTACGGTTTCACATGGCATGTTGAAAATAATTACAATGATATAACACTTGTTTCCATAATGTGGAGTTCATTTCACTTAGCATCATCTTATGTGTTCACAAGGGCATAGCTATTGGACTATTGGAATCTTCTGCTATGACTAGCCTAAACATGTACTAATTGAAGAATCAAAGTTTTAAGCCAGTCCAGATACAAAAGTTCTTCTGCAAGTTCTTGAGGATGACAAAAGCCATTTACTTTGGTAAAAGTATAGAAAAATCCTTTTCAATTCTTTTTTTGCCACCAGCCTAGTGGTATATGAGAAAAATAATTCACATACTACCTTTTTAAGCTCTCATATATTCATTGACACAAAAAGTAATCTCCTTAAAAGGTTTATGTTTTACTTTTAGACATCAGTGTAGGACATTAGCAAATCATCTCACTTAACTTTTTTAATGGCAATGAAATGTATATCACTTGCCTTGTTATTCAGGTTTACTTACCAGTGAATAATATCTGAAATTCCAACATTGTATCATAATCAACAGTTCTCAGTGCCTACTATAAATAACACACTTAGTTGAGAGTCACAAAATTAAGAGACTATTCAAATAAGCATCTTTTACAGCTCATGCCCATAATCATAGCTAATCAGAAGACAGGTCTGAGGATTGTACTTCAAAGCTTGTCAAAGAAGGAAAGTCTGTGAGACTCATCTCCTACTAACCACCCAAAAAGCAAGACGTAGTGCTGTGGCTGAAGTGTTAGGATGCTGGCCTTGAGCAAAAAGGACAGTGCCCATGCCTTGAATTCAAGCCCCAGACTGGCAGGAAAAAGAATGGTGTATTTTATTCTTTCTGAATGTAACATTTATTGTTACAAAATACCTATCACAGCAATCCAGAGCAAAAGCTACTGGATAGTTTTAAATCTTACAATTAATTTCACAAGAGGAACAGAGCATAGTTATGAAATATAATCAAGATAATATGTCTCATTAATGTGCTTGATACATGGTAAAGAAAAACATTCCAAATTAGAAAAGCAAGTATACACACATTGGGTATAAGGCAGTCTATTGTCTTTAGATAACTCCTTTTTCTTTTCTTTTTTTAACTTGACAGACATTTATTTCTTAAAATGACCACAAAGTATCCCAGTCAATATTTTTCATCAGATATAATTGGGGTGGGGGGAAAAGGGGTTACAGCAAAGACTATATAATAAAACGTAAAATGTGAGTATATTGTGGAGACCCTATTTTTACAGGATGTCAAATCAGAGAAGATATTGGGAGTTGTTGGTAAAAATTAAAATCATGGTATTGTTCCTGTCAATAATAGAAACTGTCAGACATAGCTCCACTCTGGTTTTTGTTGCCTTCAGAATCCAAAGTCACAGGCCCCAAAGGCTGGATAGCTCTCCCCATCAATGAAGATCTTTACTTGCAGCTGTCATCCACAGCTTAAGGTCTGGAATGTGGGAGACACGCTTGGCTAGTTGCAGTGAGTTCCAGACATTCAAACCAGGGCCAGATGAGGAAGCTAATCATGGAGACCGAACTTCCACCCCCAAAAGTTGTCTTTTTGCTAGTTAAAACCTCATCTAACTTAGTGAATTCTTTCTTCAATTCTTAGACTAATGTTCTTTATTTTGCCCATTTATAAAGATTAATGTCAAAGTGGTACTTCAGAAATGAACTCAAACATCATCCTTTGACATGCTTTCTCATACAGGTTTTCTCCCATGATATGCCTCATCCAGGTACTCACAAATGATTGTAGACGCATAGACCAATTGACCTTGACTGGTTTCCAGAACTGGCACCAGAACAAGGGGACTCTTTGTAAAGAACCAGTCAGGTTTATTTTTCCAGTTGATATTGATTACTTCATGCCTGATTCCTTTGGGTCTGCAGGAGCAGCAGGATCCTGTGAAAGAATGAATCTCATGCTGTAGAGGGGATATTGTCTTTGGGGTCAGGCCCCAGGAGCATGCTACCTTGCATTCTTTTATTAATCACTTCCATTGGGAGCACACATTCCTCTGGGGAGGAATGACTTGTAACTACTCTGGTCATTGAAGGAGGAAAAGCACTTTGCAAAAGCAAGATGAAGATACACAACCTTACTGTCCACTCAACTGTGACCTGCACTTCTTCCCCTGCTAATCCTTTGCTCTGCTCTGCATGTTCTCGAGTTTTGTTTCTCTGTTTTTGTTTGGGTCCTGGGACTTGAACTCCAGATCTGAGCCTTTTCATTCAAGGATAATTCTAGTACTTGAGCCACAGCTCTACTTCTGGATTTTGTTTGTTTGTTTGTTTTGCCACATTCTGAGAAGTGGATGATCATGCCATATTATATTCACTGTTTTTACATAGATATGCAGAAAGTCAAACATGATTACATACATCATAAGTATTTAAAAATCATAGTTCCAAAATATGTGACTAAAAGGTTACAAAAACATTTCATGGCATAAGATATAAGACACAGATTAATAATATAACCTACCCATCAAATCCCTGGAGTTCACATTCATTAAGCAGAGATGCAGCGTGCCCTTCATATTCTGTGACTATCAAAAACAAACAGACAAAAGTGAAATGTTTAAATAATGATCAATACTTTGTAACTTGGTTTGGCAAGATAATATAATTACCATATGGCCATGTCATAAAACAATATTTATTCCTGAATATTTATATTTTAATCATAGCAAAGAAGATTAAGCATTAGATTTAATATTTTTATGTAAAAGAGGGGCATACATTTGTTCCAACTCTATAAGTCATTTTAGGATATCCAACACATAGTGCTTAGAGAATTTATCTTGGTTCCTGTCTGTTCTGTGTTCCCTAACTAAGATTCATTCCCTTTAAATCAGAAGCTTAGGAGCAGGAGTATTTTGAAAATACAGCATATTAGCTGGCATCGAACCGTCAATGTTAAATCACTTTGGCAACCTTACATGAATAAATTAGTAGAAAGGTTAGTATGAGATTTACATACCAGAAGAATGTGTATCTGGAACTGCTAGACTTAAAAAGGATGTGTTGGATGTGAAAATACAAAGTATAGCCAACACTAATGAGAAGGGACCCAAACCCCACCGGGAGGGTGGACTACCAGCCCACCAGAGCCTGGATCCTCCAAGGAAATGAATCTGTCACACCGTATCGCTGGCTCCACGGTCACTGATGTCTGATGCAGTGCTGAAAATGCCAGTGAAGATGGGATAAACGGGCACACTGCAGATGGCACCAACCATCACAAGCACATTTAGCATTTTCTGGGGCATCTCTGCCAGAAGAGACAGCCCAGCTGTATCCACTCATCAAGGATTTCTGCTGACTGACATGACACTGCAGATGGATTTTTTTGTGTAAGAATGTGCATCATTATATGCAAGATTACATTAATCTTTCATGCCTGTCTGTGCCTGGTGCCAGCATGGTCCAAGCTTTTCCTACCACATTTCTAGATAGTGTTAAAAATTATTAGTCTTGGTGTTTAAGAGAATCATGCTGCTCTAGCAGTGTTACACTGTAATTCTCCTATAGGTTATTCAAAATGGTGTTAGCATTCACATGAAGCCTCAAGCTCTTCCATTTTAAATTCTAATCAGATGTAATGGAAGTAATACAAGTAGTAGTGAAGTTACAAGGATCAGTTCTCATAAAAGAGAACTACTAATCATTCATTTATAACCATAAGCAATTGCAACCTTAAAATGAAAAACTAAAAAAGTCTTACATGTATATACATATATATATAATTAAAGATAAGTATATAAATATTTATGTTGATAATCAGTTTATAAAGCTATGGTTATGTATCAAAGTTTACTTGGTAAAGCTCATTTATTCCAGTACACAATTGACTTTAAATTTATATTATTGCCATTGATATTTTTACTTAGGTAAAATTAAAATAGTTATATTTTCTTTGGTCTTGAAGTGATATTTGACTATATACTACTGCAGCCCACCCAAAAACAGCAATTATAATGGACATTGTGCATGATGACTAAAATTTACTGCTCTGGAACAAAGGGATAGAAATGATTGGTCAAAGGTATCACAATTTTAGACTTTGCAGCTCACTACTGATCTACTTACATCATATGACTTTTTAACAAAGGAGCCAAAATATATATGTTCAACAAAAGATAACCTCCTCAACAAATAGAGGGAAAAGCAGACATCTGTATGCTGAAGGCTGAAACTGGATCCCTGTCTATCACATTGTACTAGTTACTATCAATTCAAGATGGATCAAAGACAACAGTGTAAGATCAGAAACCTTGAAATGACTAGAGGAAGAAGCAAGAGAAACATTAGAACATGCTGGCATAGGCAGGAACTTCCTAAGTATAATTCCAGGGGCTCAGCAAATAGGAAAGATGGGATTGTATCAGACTAAAAAGCTGCTGTACAGCTGGGCACCAGTGGCTCATGACTGTAGTCCTAGCTACTCAGAAGGCTGAGATCCGAGGATCATGGTTCAAAGCCAGCCTGGGCAGAAAAGTCCCCATGAGACTCTTATCTCCAATTAACCACTCAAAAACAGTAAATGGTCATAGCACAAGTGGTAGAAAGCTAGCCTTGAGCAAAAAGAGGCACAGGGGCAGAGCCCAGACCCTGAGTTCACATCCCACAACCACAGATTAAAAAAAAAAAAAAAAAGCTTCTGTACAGAGGACAGTCTATAGAATTCCTGTTCCACTGTAGTCAGAAAGACTTTTTCAAACACATTTAATCATATAACTTCCATGCATAAAACACAGTGGTGACTCCTCTTATCTCCAAGAATGTTTCCACCCCACTAAATCACATGTGAGTGTTTGAAACAGATTGGCCATAAATACTTACAATCAGTTACAGGATAATGAAAACAGCCCTTCACTCAGAATCATTCTCTCTCTCTCTCTCTCTCTCTCTCTCTCTCTCTCTCTCTCTCTCTCTCTCTCTCTCTCTCTCTCTCTCTCCCTCTCCCTCTTCCACCCCCCCCATGAGCCCTTACCATGAAGATCTTAATTAAAATGTTGGTAAAAGTGAAAAGAGTAATGCCTAATGCTACAAACACTTTTTGTGACACAGATTCCTTTTCTCTCTTTTTTTCCTTTTTAGCTCATGAATCAGTTTCATGAAATTGCTTAGATTTCTGCAGGGCAAGACCAGTAATGACAAGTGTCATGTCCAAGAAATGGAAAGGAAAAAATTTTAAACACACACACACACACACACGCACACACACACACACGTTATCTGCAATAAAAAATTACCTCAAGTATTTCACAAGAGAATGATCTGTATTCAGAAGGAATCAGTGCAAGCCAAAATGAAAGAAATAAAGTTTTATTAATGTAATGAGGTTTGTTTCAAAAAGAAATTTATGAGTCATTTATAGGGGCTTACGCCTGTAATCTCAGCTACTTAAGAAGCAGTGATCAGGAGGATTATGGTTGGAGGCCAATCCTGGCAAAAATGTAAGCACGGCCACATCTCAGCAACAACAAAGCATGCATGGTAGTGAATATGTGCAATCTCTGCTACTTGCATGCCATATGTTGGCATTCCAAGGAAAAAACTCAGAACTTCATCTGAAAAATAACTGAAAGCAAAAAGAGATTGGGGAGACATCACTTAAAAAATACAATGCCAATTATATTGCCCAGCCAATTTTAGGTCCAGAGCTGAAGCCCCAGTGCTTCTAAAAACAGTAACAACACAAAGACAATGTAAAAGACTACTTTATAATGCATGCATCAAGGTATAATTTTTCAATTCCGCCTTAAATTTATGTAGAACTGTTTTCTAATGAGTTACCACACAGAATTCGTGTAACTCGTATTCTTTTTGGACTTATCAATATGTAAATTGCATGTTAAACAATAGATATGTAGGAAACGTCTTTTGCATGGTTCTATATATTTTTCTTTAAAATAAAGTATGAGTTGAATTATTTTTTTTGGAAACAAGAGGATTTTTTAATGTACTATTTGCAGTTATTTCTTCTTCCTTTATTTTTTTCCCTTTGGTTTATTCCCCATTGTCACTGTTGTTGATTTCTGTATCCTTTGTTTTGGATATACATTTATTTGATTTGGGGGAAGTGAAGGGGAAATCACAGAAACAGTGGGACAAAGGATGAACCAATTCAACAGTGATAATTACTATGGTTTTCATTTTCATGAAGTTGTGTAATAACAAAAATTCATATTTGTCATTGCTAAAATATGAATTTTTATTGCACAACTTCTGCCACACAAAGTAATGTTACAAAATATCATGGTAAGGTGAGCAGGAATTCAGTCTCTAATACAAAACGGGGATCATTTAACATAATATTTAGCCATTAGACATAATATAATCATTTTATAAGCAATGAGATGTAATTTTATCATTTTGCCTGTAGGAGGAGTGTTAGGCAGCTAATAATTAGTCATTCTGTATAAATACAAATGTAAGTTTTATATTTGCCTTGTGTAATATCCTAATTATGTTAAACAAAAATTTTGTTATTGTGTTTGAATATTAAATCATACTTACAAACCTAGAAATCACTCAGGCTGGTACATACTTTACACCCCAATACAATTGTTGCATGAGGCAAAGTACCGTCCTGTCATCATTCTTTTCTGTGACTTTGGCTTGAGCCTCCTGCACTGGTCTCCTTTTTTCCCATTTTTCTCTCTTCTTTTGTAGTCTTAATTCTACTGATGGAGTCATCTTTGCTAAACCAGACTGCAATAATTTGATTAAATAAAAAATAAAATTACCCATCTACTAGATAGCCACACACATGATAGAGCCAGTGCTGATTGTGGCACTAAGCCTCACCTTTCGTTTCTACTCAGGCTTCCTATGGGATGCATTTGGAAGAGTCTTCCTAGAAGGCACATTGCCGTATTCCTATCTCAACAGAATCCAGAGGGAGCTCAGGCATCTTCAGTCCTCAGAAGCAGGGAGCCTACCCTCAGTTCCCTGAAAGGGTCTAGGTCATTCAGGAAATAATTGTTTCATGTTGGGTACAAGTGCTGTTTACACTGGCATAGTCAAATAATTTTAATGCCTATTTTATGCCTTTTCAGATTCAAGCACATTCAGTCTTCCTCTGTCTGTCTGTCTCTCTCTCATACACACACATATGCATGCACGCACACACACACACACACACACACTCATACACACACCTAGTTATGAATAAAAAGGGCTCCCTTCACTTGCATGTATTTTATGAGGATGGAAAGACCAGATTTAATACAAAGTCAAAACTGAGAAGCAAACACAAGTTATGAAATACACACTCCACTAATATATGTCTGCTACCTTGCCTTCCCTGCCTCATTTTTTCCCTTCTTTACTGCTAAAAAACTCTCCAGCTCTCATGCTTTTCTCCCATCAAAATTAATACTACTCTGAGACACTATAATTACATATACCAAAATTTCAATATTTAGTATTTGAATCCTAATAACTTGGAAGTTACCCAAGGATGGGTACAACAGATTATTCTCCTTCCATTTGACAGTGTTTAGCCCAGAGCAAGCATTCATCAAGAGAGTGTTTGTGTGTTTGATCGGAGGTTTTAACCATATTGCCCAGCCTGGCCTCAAACTCTTGGGCTCAAAGAATTCTCCTGCCTCAACCCCCAAAATAGCTAGGCCCAAAATGGGCACCCCATGCCTGGATCCAATAAGGTTGCAGGACTGAATGATATATTGTAATATAAACTGCTTTGTAGTGTTCACATATGAAAAAATGATAAAATGCTTGCAAATAAATTTACTCAATATTTAGTCATCACATCCCAATATGAATCTCAAATTTTTCCTCCAACCATTTGAAAATCATCACTAGCAGCATGATTTCTCTTTCCTTTATGAATCATATCTAAACAAGTTGAAAGTCAAGAATACAAGTAGAAGCTTTTTCTCTGCAGACATAGTACATTTCAGAAACTGCTCTTGAGTTCTCTATATATATATCTCAAGCTGGTCTCAAATCCTCCATCTTCCTTTGTCAATCTCCCAGATGCTGGGGTTATAGACATGCGCTATCATACTCACTTCCTCTTTTCATGGGAATTTCTCTTTAACTTCTACTGTAGCAGGTGTCTGCTTTTCCCACAAAGCTTCCCCTTTGTTAGGAACTCCCTTTGGCCTCAATCCTTCCAGGACTGTTCTGCAATGGATTTATTTAAATTGCCAGACTCAACTCTGCAGGTTTTAGTTGAGCCAGTCCAGTTCACTTAAATCCTACCCACAAGCTTAGAAATGCATCCAGGAAATTCCAACTGTACTTTAAACTTTTCTCCTGAGTAATCTTATTATACAATGTTCCTCATGGATTGAAATTTATTGCAAATTTCCACTGTATCAGAGCAAAATAGAAATAAAATTAATATCAACCTTTTCCAATCTCTAGACTTAAGAAAATAAATCTCAAGTTAAACAGGAATCCGGTCACCAAATTGTATAAGCCTAAAAAGATAAATACTAATCTTTCTATTAATTTAACATCAGTAAATTTCTATTTTCCTTAGCACTAAGCTAAAACCAGCAGTTAAATGCTTAGCTTTGACCTAACCAGCAGGGGTCAGAGTCAGAACAAAAAACAACCTGAAGAAGAAGGATTCCATGGAAAGACATTAACTTTGGGGCGGGGGTGGGGGGGGTGGGGGGGGAAGTCAATTGCTGCACCATAGCTGAAATGTGTAAAAAAAATACGCACTTCCTTAAATATATCAGATAATACAGTGTCATTTAATTTCATAACTGGTAATTGTTAACATCTGGAAAAGATCTAAAGAGAAAGCATAATATTTTAATAAAAACAGAACAATGAAAGAAAACAAAATAAATTGGAGCTGGCTGTAGTAGGTTAAGAAATTGGAGCTGGCTGTAGTAGGTTAAGAAAACACAGTTTTAATTATTGCAGGTAGATTGACCAATTGGTAGTAAGAACAGATTTGGGTTACCTTACTGCCTTTCTTACATTTTATAAATGGTAAATTCTCTACTGAAGCTAACTTACTGGTTACATCAGTGCTTACTCCAGCGAGCTTCAGCAGAGGCTCGACCTTCTCATAATAAATGTGGACAGCTTCTTTTTTGTGGCTCTGGGGATTGAGGAGTATTTTCAGTGACTTGGGCCTGTTTGGAAAACCTGAGAAAGAAATAAGAAAAATTAAAACATCTTGTTAATTGGTCAGTTTTCACCTGAAAATGACACAAGAATCCATCAGAAAGCTATACTCATGTGTAAGATCTATTTGCTATTTCTTCAAAATTCATACAAGCATTGAGAAAATTTGTTCAGAAAATAGATTTGTTTATCTTGAAAAAAATCATGAGATATAAAAATTTTAAAAAACAAAGGAATAATAAACCATTTCACTTAGGAAGAAAGGTTTATAGGAAATAACTTTGTAATTATCAGGCCACACTTACATATATTGACTTACTCACAGATGATCTATCAAACATTACTTTTGCCTGTGTTCCTGGAGAAAAGTGATGAGTTGTGACAAATAGAAAGGCACATTGCTTCTCAGAAGATAAAAATGCTCGTTACTGGAACTAGGTCCTTCACTGACCTCGGGGCTCCAACGGCCTGACCTGCTGCTTTTCCCAGGGCAGCACCAGCAAGCCGGGTGGGTCTCTGCCAGCACCCAAAGCAATACATGCTGCTACTAAAAAGAGGGTTTAGGTCAGAGTTCAAGACAGAAAAGGGGGCTGGGGGAGAAAGAACTCTTCTCTAGGGATCTGGGAAAGCAAGGCCTCTCTGCAGGGAGCCAATGACAGCGTTGCCTCCCAGTTGGGGCTGAGATTTGATACTACAATTTTCTGGGCTTGCAGGATGCTTATCACTGAAAACGCAGTTGGAGCAGGTGCAAAGCAAATTTTCTGTTGTTAGGAAGGGCCAGAGCCAAAAGAAAGCTGACAACCGTTTCTTTTATGGTAAGCTGCTCCCAGAAGAGCACATTTCAAGGTTACAAAAGCAGTTATTAACATCTGTTCTTAATAAACCCATTACGAAAGATAAATGAAGTGTCCATTACACCCAAGTCACTATTTTCTTTCTCAAATAGAGACACTACTTTATTTCTCATTATATATTTGATGTAATAAATGCCTTTTGTTAAAAAAAAATTGTACCTATACCAGGGCTTGAATTCAGGGCCTGGGTGCTCTCCCCTAGCTTTTTCACTGAAGGCTAGTCTTCTATCACTTGAGCCACAGCTCTACTTTTTGCTGGTCAATTGAAGTCTCATAAACTTTCCTGATTGGACTGGCTTTATGAAATGCAGTCCTCTGATCTTGGTCTCCGTGAGTAGCTAGGATTATAGGCAGCATGAGCCACCAGTGACAGGCAATAAACATCTTTTAATAGGACATATTGTTTGGAATTCAGGGAGAGTTAGGGATAAGGAATAAATAGGGTCACGTCCTAACTTGTATGTCCCTAGGGACTTCCCACTGTCTCTACTGTAATAAGAAATCTTTGTCAGTCTCCCAGTCGCTCAGTCTTGAAACTTCAAGCCCTGCCTAGTGCTTCCTTCTTTCCAGTTCTTACATTTGAATGAGCTTCTAGATTCACATGGTGGTGATACTTGCTTCCCAGCCTTCCATCTTTCTTCTGTCATCCTCTGGTTCTGAGTTCTGCACCTGTGCCCTGGCTCTCCCTTGGGCTGCCTGCTCCAGCCCCACAGCTCCAATCAGAGCTTCACTTTTCCAAAGCTGACATAGCTCACTGCTGCAGAGACAGCCCAATCCTCTCAAAGGGCACTCAGAGTCCTCTTCCCCCCCATCTCAACCCCTCTCCTCTCCTCTTCCACACAAATATTCAAGACACACTGAGCGTTCCTGCTGAGTCCCACAAGAAGGATCACACTATTACAATGTGGTTCATAGTTGGTTTAAGGAAGGGAGATGAATCTACAACACAAGCAGCAGCTGCCACCACAAACTTGTTAGCAGAGAGGCGTGAAACTCAGGGACATGGACTAGAGGAGAGTGGCTAGTCTTATTAGGGATCTGAAAAATGTCACCAGGAGAAGGGAGTATTTGAGTGCAGCTTCTGGATCATGCTGTTTTCACCTCCCATAATTCCTCCCTTCCTTATACTTCATCCCTCAGGCCGGTGGTACTGCCTAGACTTCCCATCCCTAAAACTATGCAGAAGCATAAGAAAAACATGAAATGACTTTAAGTACAGCGAATTGTGACATTTCATTTCAACTTCCACTGTGTCTAGACACTGCACTATTGCCAAATACCAAGGCTGCCTGGACTTCTTTATTCACAGGATTTTCTCTTCCCTTTACTCTCATCCTCTTATTTTATCAAATTCTACTTTTGTTTTCATATACCATGTCCTTCCAGGAGGTCTTCCTAAGCAACTGAATTTCTCCCTCTCTCTTCTCTATTCCTGGTTCCTACCATGTAACTCTGTTACTTATTCTTTATCAACTTGAACATTACTCTGATGGAGATCTAATATCCTGGGGGTGATTCAGTGACATGATGACAGAAGCACATTGCACTATATTAAGCATGATAGATTGATAGATAGATAGATAGAGATTTGCTATATATACATGTGCATATATATAGTGAACTATATATGCTGTACTATAGTATAATGAGTGTATACTTCACTGCATCAAAGTCTTTTAAACACCCAACTCCACAGATAGTATTGACACGAAACAAAGAAAAAAAACTGAAAATCTTTTAGAATAACAACTAATCTATATACAAAACATTATAGAGTAGAAAAAACATTACTTTTAGGGATGAGAACAGTAACTAACTTGGGCAATAAGCAACTAGTGGGTGACAAAACCTCACAGTGACAATTTGGTGCAAATATTTACACTCTGTCAGCTTCTGTCCTTTCTCATGAGTCATGATTCTCTTTAGAGGACACTAAAAGGGTGACAACTAAATGCAATGAGTGATTCTGGATTTTTTTTTGTCAGTCATGGGACATGAACTCAGGTCCAGGGTGCTGCCCTTGAGCTCTTTTTGCACAGTACTATTTCCAGTTTTCTGGTAGTTAATTGGAGATAAGAGTCTCACAGGGACTATTCTGCCTGGACTGGCTTTGAACCACAATTTTCAGATCTCAGCCTCCTGAGCAGCTAGGATTTCAGGGATGAGACACCAGAGCCTGGTTCTGGATCAAATTTTTAAGAAAACATCATAAAAGATTATACTGCTGTTTTATAACCAAGAAAAGCTAAATGGGGAAACTCTGGGATTACATCAAGGACAAGATTACAATTTAGACAGGGCTGAAACTCCTGTCTCAAGTCACTCTGCTTTTGTTCTTGTCATGACTTTAAGTGTTTTATGAAAACATTTTAAGAATAGTTAAAGTGTTCTCTCAATATTTACTTTCCTTTCTTTCCAAGATTTTAAATTGTATTTTACTGCATCCATATTTGTCGGTATCCATACTAAATCTAAATCCCACACACCAAGACTCAGATGAAATATCCATATTGTTTACTTTACTTGGTGTCTCTGTTAGAATCCCCTCTTTCTACCCCTAGCAGAAGTAGTCCCAGTAAAAATGGCATTATCAAAAAGAGAAAGAAAGTAGAAAACTACTTTCATTTCATTTCTCCTTCCTTGTCTAGTTCTTCATTTTTCACAAATAACTGCCTGTCTGATATGTATCAGATGAGTACTAGAAAGAGGCTCCATCTGTAAGCAAGAAAAGCCTGAGAAGACAGAAACAAGTATGAGAACTTAAAGTATGTTGAATATAGGTCAATTTTAAGGACAAAAATGAAATTCCCAAGGGAAGGAATATGGCTTAGTGGTAGAGTGCTTGCCTAGCATGCATGAAGCCTTGGGTTTGACTCCTCAGTACCACATAAACAAAAAAAGCTGGCAATGGCACTGTGGTTCAAGTGGTAGAGTTTCCATGCCCAGGACTGGCAACAAAGAAATTCACAGTAGGGGAAAGGGAGGAAAGGAAAAAATGACTCTCATTCAGGAATTACCCAAATCCTTGAGGCCATTATCAAGAACTTTTGCCTGCTCTTGGGGAAGAGGAAAGACATGGTGAATTTTGAACAGCGCAGTCATGCAACCTTGGTAGTTTAAAGGCTCACTAGCTACTGTGTGAAAGTAGACAGTAGGGACTAAGGAATGATAAATTAGGCATAACTCTGACATTCTGGATGGGAAATGATGATTGAACTTTTAAGAAAAATTTGACTTTAGATATAAATCAAAGGTGGAGCTGAAAATATTCTTCAATGCTTTAGATACATGCTATTTGAAAGAGAAATATTGAAGAACAGTCAAATGTTGGTTGTAAAAGGAAAAATGAGCACATAAGTAAACTAAAAATGAAGGATAAATAAATTGGTTGACTCAATTAGATGCAGTCTCAGTGGGGTTGAAGGATTTTAGGAGGGAGAAGATGAGTTGGGCTCAGAAGACAAAAGGCATCTAGGAGGGCTGGATGCTTATTGATAGTAAGAAGATCCCATGAACTAGAATATTCCTTAAAATCTTCTCCTACACGTACATAGGTTTTGGATTCACTGGTCTGAGGTGGGAGTCTGTCTGAAACAGGTTCAGGTAATGCAGATGATGCCTGTCTGGGGCTTACATATAAAGCACTAGTGCAGTAGAATCATGAGTTATATGGATGCAGTAAAATGCAAGTCAAGATCTTTGAAGGAAAGGAAACCAAATACTGAGAGAATGCTCATGAAAACACTTGAAGTCATAGAATTAGAGTGACATGAGACAGGAGTTTCAGTCTTCCAGTAGTAAAAAGAATGACATAGTAGTCAATACATGATCATATATTGTGCTTGCTGGAGGTGTCTGATGGACTGGCGGTTGGTTTTTAAGGGACAAAAGAAAAAAATAAACAGTTCAATGGAAGAAAGATTTCAAAACACCCTCAGCATTCGGGGTAGTAGAAATGATTGGAAGGAAAAAAGAAGTCCCCATTTGAGTGGACTGCAGGGGGTGTTGTAGGATCTCAGGAGAATTGGGCCTCTAGTGGAGCTGGAAAAAGCCATTGACAATGCTTTGCTAATGGTGGCCTATCCTTCTAGATGCCAAAACAAAATGGTGGCAAGAGTCAAGAAGAACAGGGAATGGTGTCAGGTCAGAGGAAAGTCAGAGTCCTAGCAACAGGATTGTTTGCTGTATTTATGGTTGGACAATGGTCTGTGGGAGTATTATCTTGCCCAAAACACAAAGCTTAAAGAATGTTACAGCCAATCTCAAAGCAGGGTTGGGAGCCATGGTGCCTAGACCCAGAGGGTCTTCAAAGCCCTTTCTCCTCTCAGCCATCTGGCTGTGTCTGAATCTGAAGTCAGATCTGTATGGGGCCTCCACCATTTGATCTCAAAGGAAACATTCTATTTTTGAGAAATATATGCTTTCGATGATTTTCATGCAGGTCAAAACAAATACATGGTTCACAATTTCAAATCTCTTTATTCTAAACATTTTTGAAGGTCAAGTTATCTTCTTGGAAGACCTCCACTGGTAAAACTTTGACAATCCTTCCATGAATATTCTGTATATACACCTTCATGTATCTATCTGTCTCTTCACATAGGAATAACCCTACGCTTTTCTATTTCCTACCTTTCCTTTCACCATACTTATTTCACAGATGATTTCATGTCACTATAGGAATACTGTCTCACTCTAGTTTAGGAAGTATGTACCAACCTCTTTTAATTTAATTAACCAGCCCTCTGAGAGGTGAATATTTAGATTGTTTCCAATCTCCTATCACTCATTGCTGCCATGGGATGTTGTTGATTAGATGAAAGGTAGAAAAACTGAGCAAAAATATTTTCAATGGCTCAGAAGAGCATGCATTCTTGGGAATTTTACTGGTGTGTCTGACAGGTAATAGCTTTCAGATATTCAAGAGCTATTTCTTTTTTTCCTTGAACTGATACTTCATATTTGTTATTTTACCTTTGTATGATCTTTATCATATTAATTATAGAAGTGCTTTAGACCATGAAAAAACTTTTTGGCCGTATTAGTGGTCTGTTTCTTATTTCTTTTCTTTTCTTTCTTTTTTTTTGCCAGTCCTGGGGCTTGGACTCAGGGCCTGAGCACTGACTGACCTTGGCTTCTTTTTGCTCAAAGCTAGCTCTCTGCCACTTGAGCCACAGTGCCACTTCTGGCCATCTTCTGTATAAGTGGTGCTGGGGAATTGAACCCAGGGCTTCATGTATAGGAGGCAAACACTCTTGCTACTAGGCCATATTCCCAGCCCCTCCACTTCATTTTTTATAAGATATTAAACTCAGTGACCTGTGTTTTGTTAGGCTGGCATTCTACCACGTAAGCAACATTTTCACTCCTCTGAATATTTGCATATATGTGTGTGTGTATGTTTGTGTGTGTGTGAGAGAGAGAGAGAGAGAGAGAGAAGAGGGGAGGGAGGGAGGGAGGGAGGGAGAGGTACAGAGAAAGAGAAAGAGAGAAAGCAGAAAGAGAGACTCCTGGAGTTTGAACTTAGTACCTGGGCACTGGCCCTGAGCTTTTTTGCTGAAGGTTCGCACTCTACAACTTGAGCCACATCTCCATTTGTAGCTTTTTAGTAGTTAAGCATCTCACAGACTTTCCTGCCTGGGCTGGCTTTCAACTTTGATCCACAAATCTCAGCCTCCTGAGTAGCAAGGATTACAGAAATGAACCACTGACAGCCTAGTTCCTGTCCCTTTCAGCACTGGCTGTTTTCAAGGTAGATTCTTGCTTTATGCCCAGGCTAACCTGGCTTTGATCCTCATCCTACTGCTTCCTATGCTGCTGAAGATGACAGGTGCACATCACCATGCTGAGCCATTGTGTTGCCCCCATATTTGGGATAACAGGCTAACACCACTGTTTGAGATGGAGTCTTGAAGATTTTTATGCTGGGACCTCGAGCAGCAGTTCACTTATCTCTGACACCCCACTAACTAGGATTACAGACTTGAGCCACTATGCCTGGTTCAGTTTACTATTTTTTTAAAAGCTTCCTAAAATTTATTTCTCTTTGTGTTGTTGCTATCGATATGTCTTTTCCCCTGAATCATCTCCTAACTGTCTATTGACTGCAAGTATCAAAATTATTGATTTCTACTACTAAGCCTTGCTTTTGCTCTCACATTTTCAATCATAGATCTTCAATTTATTTTCTTGGATGTTCCAGGTTAACAATGACTTTATCTGCAACAATGATCATTTTACAGTCTTCTTTCCAGATACTACATAAATCTATTTTCCTCTCTAGTCTACTTTTATGAATTGTTCCCACTGAAGAATCTGACTACCAGTACTGACAAAGGACACTTCTGTCAGTTCCAGATTTTGACAGGAATACTTTGAATTAGATTCAAATTTTCATGTTGGCAACACATACACCTATTCTTCCCCCCACCCCCCCTAGTCCTGGTGCTTAAACTCAAGACCTAGTCACTATTCCTGAGCTTTTGTCCTTAAGGTGAGCACTGGGTTGTTTAAGCTATAACCTCCACTTCTGGCTCTTTGCTGATTAAGATAAGAGTCTCACAAGTTCCTTGACCACACTGGCTTCAAACCATGATGCTGATATTTCAGCCTCCTTAGTAAGTAGGATTGGTACCCAGCCACTGGTACCTAGCTCGTGTTCATTTATTCTTATCTTCTTAGGAGCTGTTTAGTCACACTCATATCTAAGATTACCTATTGCTTGTCTTTTTTTACTTGCTTTGTCAGATATTGTCAATTTCACACAAGGTATATCTTCAAAAAAACAACTCACAGAGTCTGACCACTTCTCATCACTCTTCTGCTACCCCTGTTGATATCATGATCATTGCTTGCACTATGACAGCAGCTATATGTTGTCTCCTACTCCAATCTTACTATTCATTCACCTTGTCTGCTCCATGGTTAGCAACAGAATATCTTCTAGAATATGAAGGTAAAATAGGCCATTATTCTGTTTCAAACCTCCCAATGGCTCCCCACTTTTTCTCAGCATAATTATAAAACACATATATAGCTGGTAGGACCCTTTACAACCCACACTCAGCCACCCCTGCAAGCTCTGTGACCTGCTCTGCCCAAAGTTGTGAACTTCTTTCTCCTTCCTAGGTACTTCCTGTTTCCTTCCTCTGCAGGGAACAAGTCCCTCAGATATCCACACAGGCTACTTCGGCCATGAAATTTCTACTATTCAACTTTCACAACCTATGAAGCCTGCCCTGGACACTTTATCCATAGGAAGGAATAGAATTATATCATTGCCATGTGGGATATACTGTTACGTGACACTGTAGAAATATAGTTATTTATTTTTTATTCCTTTCCTAACATTATGGCAGTGGCCCATCGAACTGGGTTTTCAATTATGCTTTTCTATGTTAACTAGTACTTAGAATAGCATCTGGTGTGCACTAAAGACACATACTAAATCAATATTCTCTATAAAATGAAACTTCTACGAAAAATTATAAAACTGCAATCTCAATTGCATTCAAGAAAACCAAGAACTAAACATTGACAAACAGTAATGCAGAACATGTTTCTCTTTGAACTGTTGTGATATAAAATAATTAAGTATTTTGTAGCATTTATTGTAATAAGCTTTAAACCAAAAACCTAAGGCAAACACAAAATAGGCTTCTAAATTCTTTGGGAGAAATATTTAGCATAGAAAGCAAAAAAACTTTTATTACTTCTAAGTTATGCTTCCCTTAAATAAAAGTAATCCAAATTCTGTTATTCTAAATCTAGAAACTTAAAGCAGAGAAATCACTTATAATAACTAGGAAGATCTTTTCTGAATTATATATAAAGCAACACTAAAATAAATGATGACCGTTTTTGCTCAGAACTGGAATCAATTCACCTTCCAGATACAAATAGTCAGGTACAAGCCCTGAGTCACAGCCCTTGTCTGAAGGATACTACTTTGTTTGGAAAAAGCAACCTCGATGTTCTTATCCTGTCTTCAGTGGTAAGTGCCATTCCTCAGTGTCCACCAACATGCACAAGAAGAAGGCAAAGGCAGAAAGCAAATCACCAAGAGCATGGCACCATGAGGAGAAAATTCAAGACAAATTTTGTCCTTTGGAAGTGACAGATAACTTGTAAACCTATCTTTCATGAAAAGCAATACAATGGTTTTTTAAAAAAGAAAAATGATTTAAAATCTAAAAACCAGGCTAGGAAAGGAGGTAAGAAAGGAGAGTTCTTAAACAACCAGTTCAAAGCAGGTCCAGGAAGAAAAACCTATGAGACTCTTATCTCTAATTAAGTAGCAAAGAGCCAGAAATTGGCTGTGACTCAAGTGGTAGAGTGTCAACCTTGAGTAAAAAGTTCCAGTGAGAACATTGGGCTTTGAGTTCATGTCCCAGAACTGGCACAAAAAGAGAAAAAGTGTGTGTGTGTGTGTGTGTGTGTGTGTGTGTGTGAGAGAGAGAGAGAGAGAGAGAGAGAGACAGACAGACAGACAGACAGACAGACAGGCACACATACAGGGAGACAGAGACAATGACAGAAACAAAGAGATAGACAGAACCAGAGGAAGACAATGAATTAGTCACTAGATAAATTTTAAAAAGAGATACTTTACTTTTTATGAGAAAATACAGACATGCTTTCTTGACAAAACAAAAAACCTGCTCAGGCAATTTAGAAATATAACCCATTGGAAGGATTTATATAAAATCACTAATTATGAAGAACTATGAACACCATCTTCAGAATGGGAGAAGCCAGGCATCAGATGGTCATGACATTCCCCTCCCTCGCTGCATCCAATTATGATACACTGTTTAGTGCAAAAGCTGGATTTTGTAAAATGTGGATTTTGAAGTGGAGATGATCAGTTTTTCATAACTTTATAGTAGTGTAAACATCCCCCAAATAGATAATGTAAGATTTAAATAAAGGTGGGGTTCACCAATAATATGCAAGTGACTCAACCCTCAGTCCTAGGATAAGCTCTCAATTCTTACTTTGAGGGAGAGACTTTTTCAGCAAGCCAATGTATAAAAACCCTGCCACATAAAGCAGAATGGCCAACTGTTCCTATGTGAGTAACAAATGTGCTAATAGGTACTAGTTTAAACTTGATCCATCAGTGAGTCAATGAACCATGAAGGGTGAGGGTTAATCGGGGTGTTCTCCAAACAAAGGCTCCCAGAGCAGCAGGGCCCCCGCCCAGATTCACATCTGTGCCCTTCTAAGTGCAGAGATTGGATGCTACTCACTCCTGGAAGGACCTAGAATCTTGCCATAATTTCTCTAGATTCACAAAAATCCCACACATAAAAGTAACCAAAGTGTTGCCAAGATAAAACCCCAAACCCCAGAAAAAAAATCCAATTATTTAAACCCCATCCTTTAATAAACCCTACTGTTCTCACATGCTATTAATATCAGACTACCCTGTTAATGTATAACTACCATGGTTAAAAAAATACAAAAACCATAAAGCCTTGCACTGGGAAGAGTCCTCGGCTTCCCAGCAAAGGCTTGCATTGGTGATTTTCTACCAGGAGTCAATTTAGACTCAAATGCATCCATTTCACTTTATTGACAAGAAAAGCTATGGACACTTAACTTTGACACTGACAAGGAAAATCATCTTAACATCACAGTGAAGGCAAACCTTATGACTTCTAAATTTAGATGCAATTTACCAATACAAACAACTCTGGAGTCCTACTAGCTGAATCTGACAAAATAGCAATTAGTATCACGGATCACCTGATAGGAGATATTCACGCCAATACATTTATTTAAATAACAAAGAAACAGATACAAGAGAACACCCAAGGTGACCAGAGGCAGAAGAAAACAACCATCAAATCATCCAATTAATTATTTTTACTTTTTCTAAACTGACATAACACATTTCTGCTCATTTTGGAAGTTGCTCTGGAGCAGAGCTGCTTGAATACCTCACTTTTCCCAAATGAAAATATGTCCAAAAGGCAATATGCTACTGATTTCGGGAAGTATTTTCTTTTGTTTTTGTCTTACTCATGTTCAGTTTAAATACTTAGCACTTAAAACACAATTTACCACAAAAATCCAATTTGATGACCTAACAGGACATTTGGTCATCCAAATTTTGTATATTATAAAAAATTAGACAATATTTTCATGAATATGTGTGTGTGTGTGTGTGTGTGTGTGTGTGTGTGTGTGTGTGTGTGTGTGCAGTGCCTATCCCAGGGCTTCTGCTGTAAGTCTAGGTACTGTTCTTGAGCTTTTGGCGCAAGGATAGCTGTCTACCTTTTGAGCCACAGCTTCAGTTTTGGCTTTCTGGTAGTGAATTGGATATAAGAGTCTCACAGTTTCACAGATTTTTGTACCCAGGCTGGCTTTGAACCATGATCCTTAAATCTTAGTCTCCTGAGTAAGTAGGATTACAATTGTGACACACCAGTGCCTGGTGTCGTGAACATGTTTTTTTAATTCAGTGATTGCAATTAATCTCTACATAAGAAAATTTTAAAACAAAGTGATTGAGTAATTTTTAGGATAATATAACCTATGCATGCTAAAACAAGAGCTTGAAAAGATCAATTTTCATAAACTATTTAAATAGAAATAGATTTTTAAATCTACTGTCTGTAAAAGTATGAGCCAAAAGGGATTTGCAGGAGATAATGGAAAACCTGGAGAGCTGGTTGCCCAGTGCTGGGTCAGGAGTTTCAGACATACATGGGGAATTCCAGACCCTGTGAATGAAGTAAGTGGGAGGCTAAAAGCTAGGCAAGATGAACAGCAACAACCCATCCAAGAGAAGGGTCTCCCAAACAAGGAATTTCAGCTATACAAAAGGTAACTGGAATCATGGTTTGAGGTCAACCCTGGGTAAAAAGCTTGGGAAAGTAACTAAGACAGAAAGGGTTAGGGACCAAGGAAGCAAAAGGCCATGAGTTCAGACGCCAGTACTGACAGGGGAAAAAAGTTATTCGAGAATTTAATGAGAAAAAGATTTGTGGTCTGGAATTATACAAAAGTGTTTGTGCCAAATTATTCCACACCAGTAACTGTTCAACTTCAGATTAAGTTTAAACTATGTTTAGTTTTTTAGTAGCTTTTTATTTTACTTCTCTTGTATGTAAGCTAGAAATTACGATTAAAATGATTCCGTTTCACTATTTGATCTCATGCATTACTTCAATTACTCAAGTCTCACAAACATAAAATAAGTAATTTGATCCCATTTTAATATGAGAACATATTTGTAGTTTTTGATGCTATTATGAAGATTTAATGAGATAATTCATAAATGCTGCTTGCTAAAGTATCTGGTATATAGTAAATGCTTAGTAAATGTCAGCCATTATCATTAGGGTTTCTATTCTTAAAATAATGACTCCTCTAATATTTGGTAAATGAAGAAATGTTAACTAATTTACTTAACAGCATGAAAACTTATATCAACATTTTGCTGGAAACATTTAGAGACTATTTAGCACTTTGCAATCACATGACAAGATCTGACAGAGTTGCCATAAATCATTTCTTCAAAGTTTATTTTCAAAAAATAAGATCAAAGAGCTTCCTCTCAACAAAAAGATTTGAAAGTAATATAGTGTAGAATAAATGTAGTCCTTAATCTATTCCCAAGATAGTCTGCCAATGACCAAAGAATATGACTTTTATTATGTATCAATTGTCTTCACATAATTATAATTATTTACCAAGTACATATTCTTCCTAAAACAAAAATGCTACAAATTTGGCAAAGGCTGTTACCCATCTCAAGTATAGACAGAAAGAATAGTTTCTAAAGAATTAGTTCTAGCTCATCAGTGCTGAAAATGAAGGGGAAGGCTGTGAGTAGCAGCTGATACTTGTGGGAACTCAAAAAGAAGCCCTGGTTAAACTCTGTTATCTTCTACCCCATCCTGGGAATCAGATACCTGGAATACAGGGGTAGAAACTGGTGGTCTTACATAGTTTAGGAATGGGTACTGAGTAACTTTTAAGAACATATATAGTAACAACACTATAAAATGTTCTGAAATCTTGGGGCTAGGTACCAGGGGCTTGTACATATAATTCTAGCTACTTATGAGGCAGAGATCAGGATACTCAGGCAGCACATAAATAAGCATGGTGGGAGGTACCTGTTATCCCAGCTGCAAAAGAGACATGGAGAGAAGGATTGAGGTGCTGGCACATTGAAAAAAATCCAAGACCTTATTTGAAAAAAAGCCAAAAATAAACCAGTTAATGTATAACTACCATAACTACCATGAAGGAGCTTGGGTCATGGACAAGAATTAGAACCCTAGTACTGAAGGAAAAAGTTATCTTTGGTAAATGTAGCTGGCAGGTTATAACATCAACATGTATTGGCTCACATCTTCAACATGGGTCTTGACCCTGGAAACATCTTGTCTAAAAAAAAATGAACTGTTAAAGTGTATACTGGTCCTAGGGCTTGATTTCTAGGCCTGTCACTGGACATTTTTGTCCAATGCTAGTCTCACACAGCTCTACTTACAACTTCTGGTGCTTAATTGGAGATAAGAGTATCATGGAATTTCCTGCCTAGACTGGTTTTGAGCCATGATCCCTACATCTCAATCTCCTGAGTACCTAGATTACAGATGTGAGATCCGAGCACCTGGCTAGAAGGGTAAACTTTTTAAAAAATGCATACAGGAGGCCAATGCCTTATCCATTAGGCCACTGGGGCTCCTGAATAGCAAAAAGAATCCTAAGCAGAAAGAGCAGTGCTGGAGGAATTACAATACCAAACTTCAAGCTGTATTACAAAGCTATACTTATAAAAACAGCTTGATATTGGCACTGGAACAGGCCTGAAGACCAATGGAACAGAATTGAAGACCCAGAAATAAACCCACAGAACTATGCCCACTTAATCTTTGATAAAGGAGCTAAAAAAATGGGATGGAAGAAAGACAGTCTCTTTAACAAATGGTCCTGGCAAAACTGGTTCAACACCTGCAACAAACTAAAAGTAGATCCTTATATATCACCCTGCACCAAAATCAATTCCAAATGGATCAAAGATCTCAAAATAAAAAACAGATACCCTGAAAACACTACAAAGGAGTAGGAGAAACACTTGGGCTCCTTGGCACCGGACGAAACTTCCTTAAAAAAGACCCAGAAATGCTACAAATCAAAGAAAGGATAGACAAATGGGACTACATCAAAATGCAGAGCTTCTGCAGGGCAAAGAACATAGCATGAAAGATAAGCAGAAAGCACACAGACTGGGAAAAGATCTTTACCGGCCGTACAACAGACAAAGGCCTCATATCTAAAATATATGCAGAACTAAAAAAATTAAGTTGCTCCAAAACAAAACCGCAAAGAACCAACAGCCCCTACAACAAGTGGGCTAAAGACTTAAAAAGAGACTTCTCTGATGAGAAAATGAGAATAGCCTAGAGACATATAAAAAAGTGCTTTACATAAAAGAAATGCAAATCAAAACGACATTGAGATTCCACCTCATCCCAGTAAGAATGTCCTTTAAAACAGAATTGAATACCCAGAATTAAACCCACAGAACTATGCCTACTTAATCTTTGATAAAGGAGCTAAAACAATAGTATGGAAGAAAGATAGCCTCTTTAACAAGTGGTGCTGGCAAAACTGGCTCAACACATGCAACAAATTAAAACTAGATCCTTATATATCACCCTGCACCAAAATCAATTCCAAATGGATTAAAGACCTTGAAATCAAAACAGGCACCCTGAAGACAGTAAAGGAAGGAGTAGGAGAAACACTTGGGCTCCTTGGCACAGGACAGAACTTCCTTAACAAAGACCCTGAAAGGCTACAAATCAAAGAAAGGTTGGACAAATGGGACTGCATCAAACTCCAGAGCTTCTGCACGGCAAAGGACATAGCTCTCAAGATAAACAGAAAGCCCACAGACTGAGAGAAGATCTTTACCAGACATTCAACAGACAAAGGCCTCATCTCTAAAATATATGCAGAACTAAAAAAATTACCTTCTTCCAAAACAAAACTGCAAAGAACCAATAGCCCCCTCATCAAGTGGGCTAAAGACTTACAAAGAAACTTCTCTGATGAGGAAATGAGAATGGCCAATAGATATATGAAAAAATGCTCTACATCACTGGCCATAAAGGAAATGCAAATCAAAACAACATTGAGATTCCATCTCACCCCAGCAAGAATGTCATATATCAAGAAAACTAATAATAACAATTGTTGGAGGGGATGTGGCCAAAAGGGAACCCTACTTGATTGTTGGTGGGAATGTCAACTGGTTCAGCCACTCTGGCAAGCAGTATGGAGATTCCTCAGAAGGCTCAATATAGAACTCCCCTATGACCCAGCAGCCCCACTGTTGGGTATCTATCCAAAAGACCACAAACAAAATCACAGTAATGCCACCAGCACAACAATGTTCATCGCAGCACAATTTGTCATAGCGAGAAGCTGGAACCAACCCAGATGCCCCTCCATAGATGAATGGATCAGGAAAATGTGGTACATTTACACAATGGAATTTTATGCCTCTATCAGAAAGAATGACATTGTTCCATTTGTAAGGAAATGGAAGGACTTGGAAAAAGTTATACTAAGTGAAGTGAGCCAGACCCAAAGAAACATGGACTCTATGGCCTCCCTTATTGGGAATAATTAGTACAGGTTTAGGCAAGCCATAGCAGAGCATCACAAGGCCCAATAGCTATACCCTTAGAAACACATAAGATGATGCTAATTGAAATGAACTCCATGTTATGGAAACAAGTGATATATCACAGTTGTAACCACTTTCAACGTCCTATGTGTATGTGTAGTTTCTATTATAGATAATGTTTTGTATCACCTTCCTATGTTTGTACCTACACTATCTCTGCAATCTTATCTGAGTATATTGGAAACCGTGTTTACTGGTATTGGAAGTAGGAAATTCAAAGGGAATACCAAATTCGAGAGACACAGGGTAAAAAAAGAGAAATAACTACAAAAGCAATACTTGCAAAACTGTTTGGTGTAAGTGAACTGAACACCAGGGGGGAGGAGGGAAAGGGGGGGAGGGAGAGGGGCATGAGGGACAAGGCAACAAACAGTACAAGAAATGTATCCAATGCCCAACGTATGATACTGTAACCTCTCTGTACGTCAGTTTGATAATAAAAATTTGAGAAAAAAAATTAAAAAAAGAATGTCCTTTAATAAGAAAACTAACAATAATAAATGTTGGAGGGGATGTGGCCAAAAGGGAATCCTACTTCATTGTTGGTAGGAATGTAAACTGGTTCAGCCACTCTGGCAAGCAGTAGGGAGATTCCTCAGAAGGCTTAACAGAGAGCTCCCCTATGACTTAGCAGCCCCACTTTTGCGCATCTACCCAAAAGACCACAAACAAGAACACACTAAAGCCACCAGCCCAACAATATTCATCACAGCACAATTTGTCATTGCTAAAATATGGAACCAACCCTGATGCCCCTCAGTAGACGAATGGATAAGGAAAATGTGGTGCATATACACAATGGAATTTTATGCCTCTATCAGAAAGAATGACATTGCCCCATTCGTAAGGAAATAGAAGGACTTGGAAAAAATTATACTAAGTGAAGTGAGCCAGACTCAAAGAAACATGGACTCTATGGTTTCCCTCATAGGGAATAATTAGCACAGGTTTAAACTAGTCACAGTAGAGGATTCACAAGAGCCTAATAACTATGCCCTTATGAACGCATAAGATGATGCTAAGTGAAATGAACTCCATGTTATGGAAACAAGTGTTATATCATTGTTGTAATTACTTTCAACATGCCATGTAAACCATAGCTTCTATTGTTGATGATCCTCTTGTATCCCCTTCCTGTGGTTGTACCCACACTATCACTGTATCTCATCTGAGTACACTGGATACTGTATATACTGGTATTAGAACTAGGGAAGTGAAAGGGAATATCAAAATTGAGAGACAAAGGATAAAAAGACAAACGACTCCAAAAGCAATACTTGCAAAATCATTTGGTGTAAACCAACTGAACAACTCATGGGGGGAGGGAAAAGGAGAGGTGGGAGGGGGAATGAGGGAGGAGGTAACAAACAGTACAAGAAATGTATCCAATGCCTAACGTATGAAACTGTAAGCTCTCTGTACATCACTTTGTCAATAAATAAGAAAAAAAAGTGAGTTCTTTGAAATTAAAATAGGGATATCTGGTATTTAACTGTGAGTTGTAATATAAACAGCTAAGCATCCATTCCCCCCCCCCCCATCCAATTTAATTTATCCACAAATAGTAATTCTTTAGGTGGAAACATTAAGAGCAGTATTGGCAAATGACAGCTCTCTTTGCTATAGCTCTATTAGAGAATAGCAATGGTAGATATAAGGAAAGAGGTTAAGACACACTGATCTAAATTTAAAGATAGCAGAGCCTGGGAAGACAAGAAAAGCAAGGCAACAGCTCTCAGAACAAAGAGCCTAGGAAAGACACAAGGCTTCCACCACTCAAACAATGAGTGGGTTTTTATTTTTTGGGTTTTTGTTTTGTTTTGTCTTGTTTTGTTTTTTGCCATTCCTGGGACTTGACCTCAGTGCCTGAGCACTATCCCTGGCATCTTTTTTGCTGAAGGCTAGCATTCTACCACTTGAGCCACAGTGCCACTTCTGGCTTTTTCTATATATGTGGTACTGAGGAATTGAACCCAGAGCTTCATGTGTATGAGGCAAGTCCTCTACCACTAGGCCATATTCCTAGCCCAAGAATGACGCTTTATACAACTGAATTTGCCTGTTAGATGTTAAACACTTTAAGGAATACCTGGATTATTTGAATCTGAGAATGAAAGAAACATTGAGAAAACTTAAAAAATAAGTGTCAATAGAATATAATAATTGGCAGAGAATTTTGAAGCCTGGGCTTCATTTGTATTCAATGGAGATGACCCAGCACTTTTAGAGGGGTGTGATGAGAAGGCACCATTTGTATCTACTTGAGTACAGACATGGGGCCATCACTTATTTACACAGTCTGGTCTTTCCTCAATTTTCATTTTTCTCCATTTTTCTCACTGCCATTGGTTGACTTAAAAGTGAATATCTTTGCTTTTTGTGTTGTGTGCCAGCTTGAACTCAGGGCCTCGGTGCAGTTCATGAGCTTTTATCATTTTTCTCAAGGCTGTGCCACTTGAGTTATAGCTCTGATTCTGGCTTTGTGTTTCGTAATTGGAGATAAGAGTCATGGAGGCTGTCACCTTCCTGTGGTTGTACTTACACTATCTCTGTAATCTTATCTGAGTATATTGGAAACTGTGTATACTGGTATTGGATGCAGGAAATTGAAAGGGAATACCAAATTTGAGAGACACAGGGTAAAAAAAGACAAACAACTACAAAAGCAATACTTGCAAAACTGTTTGGTGTAAGTGAACTGAACACCTCCGGGGCAGGGCGGGGGGGGGGGGGTCGGGAAGGGAAAGGGGGAGGAGGGGGGTATGAGGGACAAGGTAACAAACAGTACAAGAAATGTATCCAATGCCTAACGTATGAAACTGTAACCTCTCTGTACATCAGTTTGATAATAAAAATTTGAAAATAAATAAATAAATAAATAAAGCCCTAGGCGAACTTTCTTGGGCGTAGCCACGTGGCTACTGTATATGTTCTTGATACACTGTATATTGTATATATGTCTACCTGACCTAGAGAAGAGATAGAAAAACAGGACATAGGATATCACAAGAAATGTACACACTGCCCTACTATGTAACTGTACCCTTTTTGCACAACACCTTGTCAAAAAATTTGTGTTCAATTAATAAACAAATAAAAAAACAACAGGCAAAAAATATAAAAAATATATAAATAAAGAGTCATGGAGGCTATGACTTTGCCACGTAGGCTGGTTTTGAACTGTGATTCTCAGCTCTCAGCCTTCTGAGTAACTAGGTTACTAACTATCGTAAGCCTTGGGCACCTAGCATTATATTTGATTTTTAAGAAGCAAAATCACCTTACTCAAGCCAGATGGGGGAGGCTCATGCCTTTAGTCCTAGCTACTCAGGAAGCTAATCTGGGAATCACAGTTCAAAGCCAGCCTGGGAAGGAAAGGCTATGATACTCTTATCTACAATTAACCACCTAAAAGCCAGAAGCAGAACTGTGGCTAGAAGGGGTAGAGAGCTAACCTTGAGGAAAGCAGCTCAGGGACAGTGCCCAGGACCTTGTTCAAGCCCTACTATTGAGATAAATACATACACACACATACATATATACATATATGCATGCATATATAATCATTCCAGGACCAACCTGGAGAACATGACACTGTGGATTTTACTGTTTCCAACTCTTACCTAAACCCAAAACAAAACAAAACTAACATTCTGAGAGAATGACAATCCAAAAGATAGATAATTTATTTATCTTTGTAATTTCTTTACATTTCAACCCTAGATCAAACCAACATATGAAAGGGGGAGGGGGGGTGAGGGAGGAGGTAACAAACAGTACAAGAAATGTACCCAAGGCCTAACTTTTGAAACTGTAACCTCTCTCTCTGTACATCACTTTGACAATAAATAGAAAAAAACCCAACATATCACCCTTTATACTGAATATTTGGACAACAATTTGAGATGATTTTGCTCTAGTTTGTTTTTGACAAGTCCCTCCACTCTAATAACATTGCTTTTACTGAATTGAGCTTGGTAGTAAAGTCCTCTGCTTATTGCTGTTGGTTTTATGGGTGATATGTACTAAAGAAGTTGTGTAAGGCAGTGCTTAATAAGCCCCCTGGGAGATTTTCTTAGACCTTCAGTGCAAGGAAGAGTTTGACTCCCCTAAAGAAATGACAGTCTTATTTTATGGAGCACACAAGTCTTAGGAATACCTAGTTTATGAGGCAAGCATTCTACCACTAGGCCATATTCCCAGCCCAAATACCTAGTTTAATTTGATTGAAAGTACTAATTTTCATTTTAATTTTTTATCTCTTTCAATATAAAAATGCATTAACAACAGCATAAAATACTAGTAAAATGTAATGCTTTTAGTTAATGACATATGTTTGCAAAAAGGTAAACCAAACTATGGCCTCTGTGAGTTTCTTCATCATTAAAAAAAATCAAATCTCTTTAAATATTTTAAAGAAACTAACAAGGGAACAGACTATTTAGTGATAGAGTTTCAAAGGACTAATGAATTTACTCAGTTTATCACTGGTGGATAACTTAAACACCTGCCTGCCATTGTCCAGTGTGGATCCTCACAATTTTCATGATCAATAGTGCCAGGGCTGGGGGTGTCTGACAGCATAGTAGACTTGCCCGTTGGCATCCATTTTTGTCCTGAGTCATCAAATACCTACCCAGCTGCCTTTATCATATTCAATCAGACAAAAAGAATGAAATAGGCTAAACGAAAACAAAATCTTACTTTGTAAACCTATGGGGGTGAGGAGCAATCAGATATATAATCTGAAATATCAGATTGTTTTACCTATATTGCTTCTAGAAAGCCAAATTGCATTGTGTCTACTATTTTATTTAGCATTAAATAATAGTGTTAACATTTAGAAAAATCTACAGTATTGTGTAACTCTCTCATTGGTTCTTTAATAATTGTCTACAAAATTTCTTATTTTCAAATATCCAGTATATATATGCACCAGATATGAATGTTTGGGTGAAAGGAAAATAAATTCTGTAAACTTGAGATATAAATTGAAAAATAAGTATTTCTAAAAGCTCACAGTAAACTAAATTATTTTAAGACTCTGTTACACCAGCTTATCAATGCTTTTTTGTCAATGTCATCAATCAAAATCTAATTACTAGGCTAGGAATGTGGCTTACTGATTGAGTGCTTGCCTAGCATGCACGAAGCCCTGGGTTCTATTCCACAGCGCCACATAAACAGAAAAAGCCAGAAGTGGTGCTGTAGCTCAAGTGGTAGAGTGCTAGCCTTGAGCAAAAAGAAGCTAGGGACAGTGCTTAGGCCCTGAGTTCAAGCCCTGGGACTGGCAGGAAAAAAAAATCTAATTACTAATCCATTCCATGAGACCTGTATTACACTAATGTTGAAGCTAAAAACACTGTATAAAATCTGCAGATCAATATCCTTTGAAATATTTATTCAAGAGTCTCTAACAAAATAATAGCACATGAAATTAAACAGGAAATTAATAGGATTGTATATGCTGACCAAATGGGATTTGCTACGGGAATACAAGGATGGTTCACCATGTGAAAGTCAATCAGTGTAAATATAATGAAGGGACAAATACGATCTTCTCATTTGATGGAGGAAAAGAACTTGACAAACACAATGTCCTTTCATGTTAACAAGACTCAACAAACTATAAGTTAGGAGATACTATACTGCCCTACAAAATCAAATCTTGTTCAAACCCATAAATGTGACATGTTTACATTAAAAATTGATATCAAGGAAACTATGCTTATTAAAAATTCTATGAGGAAGAAAAAAAAAGAAAAAGGCATATGGTTTTACCCCTGTTGTCACTTTATTTGTTGTTGGTTCCATTGGTATTGTATATATGTTTATCTGAACTAGGGAAGGGAAGGGCAACATCAAAATGGTGAGACAAAGGGTAAAAGGGGAACCAATAGCAATATTTATAAGACAATATGCTGTAATCCAACTCTACAACTTGAGGGGGAGGGAATTGAGGAGGAGGAAAGGTGGGAGAAAAATGAGGGAGGAGATAACAAGTTTGACAAGAAACGTACTCACTGCCTTATGTATGTAACTGTAACTCCTCTGTATATTACCTTGAAAAAAAAAAAATAAATAAAAAATAATTCTATGAACAGTACTTACCTGTCAGAATGTTTTCCAACTCCCTAAACCATATGTCACAGTGGTCTTCACTTAAATTGATGAGATCAAGTGTAGAATCCTTCAGTTTATTTTGCTCCTTTCTCAAGCAGATGAAAAGTGTGATACCTAATAAAGTACCATTTCCCTGCTGCTTAACAAAACAACGCCGTTTCAGTTTTACAGAGAATATGTCCTTCAGTTCAATTAATTCTTCTTTGCACTTCAAATCACATTTGGAATCACCTGAAAAAGAAATTTGATTTTCCAATTAAAACCTTTTAAATACATGGACAGAAATGCTTTTACATTGATAACATTATGGATTGTCTTTACATCAGTCCCTACAGGAGATGAAAATGGAAGAAAAGAAAAAAATGGGTCTACTTTCCCCAAAATGATGGAAAAAATTAGTTCCCTCCCATATAAGACCCATAATATTCAAATTCAGAATACTAAAATTTTTAAGAATTCCAAAAATATGGAGCAGTATTTTAATAATAATAAATTATTACCATGCATGAAGCTTCTAATACTAGCAATGTGAAGTGATTTAGCTGACAGTGAGTTTATGGCAGAGTGGTACAGTCAACAGTAAGGGAGTAGAAATGTACAGTTAAAGTTCCAGTTAAGAAGCATATATGCAAAAAAGACATTGATTTCTCTTGGTAGGAAACAATATAAACCACTGCTTGGGGGAAAAAAAAAATCCCTCTTAAAAATCTATCGGACCTAAAAAAAAATGGTGGCATGGAATTTTAGCAGTAACCTTTAACCATGGATGAAAAATAATTGTTTCAACTAACATTCAAAACAGAAGTACTTTCCACTTAAAAACAAAGGACTTCACAAACTTCTGTTTCTGAGTGATAGGGAATGAATGATAGGATGATTTTTCCTTCCTTCTCTTTTAAAAATTTCTATTATCGAACTGATGTACAGAGAGGTTACAGTTTCATATGTTAGGCCTTGAGTACATTTCTTGTACTGTTTGTTACCTCCTCCCTCATTCCCCTCTCCCCCCTCCCCCTTTCCATTTCCATCCATGAGTTGTTCAGTTGATTTACACCAAACAGTTTTGCAAGTATTGCTTTTGTAGTCGTTTGTCTTTTTATCCTGTGTCTCTCGATTTTGGTACTCCCTTTCAGTTTCCTAGTTCTAATACCAGCAACTAACTACAACAGCACACGAGCAATGAAGCAGCCATGCTGTGTGTGTGTGTGTGTCTGTGTCTGTGTCTGTGTCTGTGTCTGTGTGTCTGTGTGTGTCTGTGTGTCTGTGTGTGTGAATTTGAATTCAGGGCCTCCTGATCCTGCTTGACTTCTTGACTCAAGGCTGTTGCTCTACCACTTAAGTCACATCTCCTGGCTTTTTGCTACTTAATTGGTGAATTTGTCTGTCCTTGCTAACTTCAAAACAAGACCCTCCCATCTGATCTGATCTCTGAATAGTCAGGATAACAGACATGAGCCATCACACCTGGCTGGCTCTGATTAATCTTTTGAAAAGAAAAATAAATGAAATCCAGTCTCATAACATAAATTAATGTTCTTAGTTTAGAAGCTCACATAACCCTAAGATAGAAAAGCTAGGCAGATAAGCAGAGACTAACAAACTTCACATAAAAGTTATCTAATAACTAATATGTCCTAAAGATACATAAAGAGGCTTTACCCACAGAGACCAAAGGGATAGAAATGCTTATCACATGACACATATATAATCTGTTTAATCAAGAACAGAAACACTTTCATGGAAAAGTACATAAAACACCCAAGCTGGAAGCTCACAAAAGGAGAGATGCAAATTGACCAATAAGCATATGAAAAAGTTCAACCTAATTAGCAATCAAAGAAATGCAAATCAAAACAACAAGATACCACTTTTTGCCTTTTAGGTTGGCAAGAGATCAAAAATAAGGCTCAGTGATGGTATAGCTACAGGGAAGCAGCCCCTGACTGATGGGAGTGCAGAAATGTTAGCCACTGGAGGACAAATGGGGATGAGTATCAAAAGGCTTCCAAATGTTAGTTACAGTGATACTTAGAATAGCAATAATATTTGAAGCAACACTAGGGTTCTTCAGTGGTAAAATGGCTGAATAAATTGTAGAGCTCTTCTATGTCTCTTCAGTGAACAAGAGTATGAACTACTATTATTTTGATCTGGAAATATACTCATGTTAAGAAGAATGCATATTAAGTACAATAACACCTTGTTGCAAAGAGATCTGGGGGATTTGGTCCCACTTTTATTCAAAGAAGAGTAAAAAGAGAAAATAAAAGCAAAGAAGTATACAAAAGCCTTAAGACACTAACATAGTATAGGGGAGAGATGAAGAGAAGGTATGAAATTAAGTTTTTTTTTACAATAATAAGATAATCAGTATTACAGGACTATTTTTAATGTTGAAAAGGGAAAATGCATGGTTTTCATCTAACAATTTATATCAGAAATTTACCATAAGGAAATAAATAATATGTACAATTCAGCCAAAACAAAGCTTACCTAAGCCTTTTTTTCTTTGGGGATTTTTTTTTTGTTTGTTCTGATCTTAGGGCTTGAACTCAGGTCCTGGGTACTATCCCTAAACTTTTTTCTCAAGGCTTAGAGCTAGCCCTCCACTTGGGCCGCAGCTACACTTTTGGTTTTTGTGTGTGTTTGTGGTTAATTGGAGTTAAGAGTCTCAAGGTCTTACTGCCCAGGCTGCCTTCAAATCACAATCCTCAGATCTCAGCCTCATGAGTAGTTATAATTACAGGATTGAGCCATAGGCTCCTAGCTTACCCAAATATTATCTGGGTAAAATTTAGAAATAATCTAAACATAACAATAAGATGATTTATATATATATATATACATATATGTACATATATATATGCACACACACTGGGACATTAGAGATTTTATAAGACTCTGGTCATTCACATACTGAGGCCAAAGGAGGATATAAGAGTGATGGACAAAGGCTCAATAGCTATGTACAGATGATCATATAAAATGAACTCCAAGAAAAAGAAACAAGAGACTTTTTCTTAGTTGCCATTGTTGCTGGTGTTTTCTTCTGGTTTGGTTTGTTAGTTTGTGTTTGGGAAGGGATGGGAGGGCACATAAAATGTGGAACAAGGATGAACAAATGCAGCAGTGGAGTTCATTGGACACTATTTGGAAAATGAACTGGATATGTTGTGAGTAGGGACAAGAGGGAATAAAACAGGAGGGAATTGTGAAAGGGGAGACATGGTTCAAAAAGAATTATACTCATTATTCATTGCATAAGTCATATAACTATAAACCCTCTGTATATCATCTCTATAATAATAAAAATAAATAAATAAATAATGTGAATTCTATAATATACACTTATTTATATGATTCAATGTTAGCACAATTAAAACACAGTACTGAATAGAAAAATTCCTAAAGTAGCACGATACAATTCCATTACAGTGTTGTATATTTTTCTTGAATGAGTACTCTATGTGTAATAAATTTTAGATGTATATAAATATTCATGAAAGTACTTGGGAAGATAGTAAGGTTGGAGTATTTTTCCCATGTGAATTTCTAATTTTTCTACAGTAAAGATATTTGTGATTAACTGATGTTAGTCTCCAGGGAATTGTTTCTGATCATTCTACTTGTTTAAACTCACTAGTTCCATCCCTTAAATATTTCATGAACACATTTTACATGCCAAGCATTGCCCTGAGTGTGCCACATGTAGCAACTCATTTAATCCTTATAATCCTATGGAGTGAAGCATTTCCATAAAATGGAACAAACTATGACACAGAATTTCAGTAACTCTCCATAGCTATATCTGTGGTAAGGGCAGTTGCAATGTCTAAAGTCAAGTATTCAGACTGATCTCTATCACAATTCCTCCACAAGATTGAACTGATGCCAGGTCCTTTTTCAAGGAAGCACAGTTCTCATCTCTCTCATCAGTTACTGTTGTTGTTTTTTATTGAGGCTGAAGTTAAATTGCATTGATTTTTTAAAGTAAATCATGTGTTGTCTTTTCTGTACTTACATACACTATTCCCCAGTAAATCCCCCATGATCACGGATTGGATATTCACTATCTTGGCCTTTCTAGAACTTTGGAAAAAATATCTGGTTTTTTTTAATGTCTTATTTATTTCATTTTATTTTAAGACTTTTTGAGTTAAATATATTATCCTACAAATATGTAATTAGGAACTGGTGAGTGTAGTTCAATGATAGAGCTTGCCTAGTATTTGTGAAGCTTTGAGTTAGAACCTCAAAAATCACACACACACACACACACACACAGAGTTGGCTGCTTTAACAAGAGTAAAAAAAGTATGCATATTACCATAAGACTAAAAATTAAGAAGTGGCTATTTAAAAATTATACAGACTGTGCTTCTCCCTTAGAGTTTATTATTGTTTCACATTGAGCACCCTTTATCCACTTGTATTTTCCCCCAAAATTGTTTTTATTACATCTATATGAGCAGTGGAGCAGCTGGCTCTTCTCCACATGGCATCAGAGCACCATCTTCCACACTTCAAGGAGGCTAAAAATGAAGGCTCTCTGGTTTCTTGATGGAAAGCCCTGAGGCTTACTTCAGGAAAGGTCAAAGGTTCTGCAGCTCATCTGATGGGATGAACTAGAAATCTAATGCCATTCTTTCTCCATAACCCCAAAGCCAAAACACTCTTTGGACCTTCAGAGTGTGCAAAATACTAGGACAAACATCATAAAAGACAAAAATAAAAAGGACCCTATGCTGTGATGCCTACTATTTGTACTCTACCAAAAAGAATTGACTACTTGTCTACAACTTTTGTAAGATAAATTATATCACTTTGCAAATGAATATGAAAAAATGTTTTTAATAAACTGTCAAGGCTGAAAAGCTGTTAGGTGTTATAGCTCTGTTTCAACTCCCCCCAATCCCCTTCCTGGATAGCTGCTCTGACATAATCTCAGGCAGCTCTTGTAGATGGCACTTTTTTCCACAAGATAAACAAATGCTCTCATTATTAGATACAAAAGCTACACTTGTGTTGTGAACAACCTAACACACACACATACACAACCATACTTACTTCCAGGATTGAATTTTAAACATTACTTTATCTTCATACTAAAACAAACCTTTATTTGTAAAAAAAAATAGTAAAATGAAGTAAAATTTCATTCATAAACTCATCTTTGATAACCACAATTGAAAATATGGAAATCATTGGTAGATAGTTTTCTGAAGGTTAGCAAAGTTAAATCCCTACAAATGTTATATAACTTTGCTTAGTAGCATGTGCTTCTTACTTGAAATCTATCAGTTCCTAAGTCCTATTGGTGATACTAGCTTGTTCACACCATTCATTGCCCTCTCACATTACTTACAGAGATACTGGGACCATCTGTTCTTGCAAAGGATTTAAGTACATGTCTATTGGATATCAGGCTATATTTTTTTTAATTCAGCACCCATTTCCTATTGTTGCTTTTTCTTGAGGGAGAAAGTCAATTTAATTACAGGGAATACAAATAACCTGTCCTGGCAGGTTCCCCCGTCACCATGAGAGCAAAGTAGGACCTGCTTAAAGTAGGTTACAGTGGCTAACAAGAAGAGCAAAACCAAGAACACTTAAGAATATTTAGCAAAGGCTTAACTAAAATAGAACAGTGAATGCCACTTTTAAAGATATTACTGTAAACCTAGGGCTTGTCTAAATCAATCTTGGCACATCTGTCTGATGTAGACCGTAAACAGGATTAGAGCTGGGTTTATCTGCTTGGTGCTAATTGTGCTCACAGTTTCTGCACATGTCCACCTTGTAAAATATTGCCTGCAGAATAGCCCTGCCCAATAGACACCCCCACAACAGAGTGTGTGCACACACACATACACAAACACACACTCAGAGTACATTAGATGGTGAAGCAATGTGATGTCTAATAATTTTTCTTGGCTCTTCAGAATTATTTACCTAATCCCCTAATTAAAAATACAAGATTCTGTTTGAATATACCACATACTGAGATAAATCTTTGAAGCAAGGGACCAATAAATTTGAATACACTTTAACTGTAAGAAGAAAACACAATTTAGTTGTTAATAATAAGGTTAAACTAGGGTTTAAACAAATGATGCTGCTCCTATACTTGGGGGGAAAACATATCACAATGTGTTACTGTCTTCAAGGTCTATGCCATAACAGTTGTTAGCAGGAATGCATAATTCCTAAATACATACGCTTACCAAGAAAGACAATGCAAAACCAGCCTCCTACCCAACATAGAAATTAGGCAGGAAATTTCCATCTTATCACTCTCAGGAAAATTGAGAAACTGTCAATCCAATCCCAAACCACTATCAAAATAGCAAAAATAAATTAATATTTTGCATTTGTTTGGGTTTTGAAAAATAAATAATAAAAATGTTAATTCTTTATTCAGAACACTTAATGCTTACTTTGTAAAAAAATTTAAATTAGATAATTTGTCAAATCATAAATATCATATACAAAATTAACATTTTTAGAAGGCTAGCAGAAGTGAATATTTTAAGATGTCTGACTTCTAATCATAATCTCTCTCTTAAAGTTATCATTTATTTGTGTTTTAAGGATCTTGGGTATTTCTGAAAGATCAACTATTTTTCTAAATATCTCCCAGTAGTAATAGGTATGCAGATACCCAGAGCACTATTTTTTGCAGCTAAATATTCAGGAGAAGTTGAAATTTTAAAACATATTTAATTTTTAAGATAAGCCATTGTTCTTAGTGTGTAGCTACAATGGAGATAGACAGGGCATTTTCTGTAATGCTATGGGATTTGACAATTGCCTACCATGTTGACATCTGTACTCATGAAGAAAAGAGAAAAGTAGTATTATATAAATAAAGACATTGGCTCTAAATTTACCAATAGACATTGCATTCTCCACATCCCCAAGGTATAGCACTTAAATGGCCTGGATGAACAAGTAACACTATTACTTTTCAAAATCTCTACCTTTGTACAATTTTTTTATTTGTTGGTAGTGGCATGGGAGATACACAGAAAGCATTTCTTCCACAAATGGAAGTGAAGATTCTCTTCAGGAAAAGCTCTTACACCAATTGAGATTCAGACAACCTTTACTTTTACTTAATGGATACCAACAAGGTAGATTATTGTATTCTGATATGAATATTTGCCACTTATTCTCTGGAAGAATGAGCAAAATAAGCCAGTCAAAGAAAGTCAGGGACACAGATCAGGTCAGTGACAGAGCAGTTGGCATGTGCAAATGGGAAGGAAGAATGAAAGGAAAGGAAGGAGGGAGGAAAGGAGGGGAGGGAAATAAAGAGAAAGAGGGAGAGGGAAGGAGAGAGGGAAGCAAGAAAGATTGCTGCTAATGATAAAATAAAAGATGCCAAGTAAAATCAGAATATGTAAAACATGGACATGACAAAATGAATTTCTCAATCTTAAAATTAGTTTCTTTTTTAAATGTAATTTTATTATCAAGGTGATGTACAAAGTGGTTACTGTTACATAAGGTAGTGAGTACATTTCTTGTCAAATTTATTATCCCCTCCCTCAATTTTCTTCAACCTTCCTTCCCTTCCCCATCCCCCCAGTTGTACATTTAATTTCCAACATACTGTCTGTGAACTTTCTGATGGGACTGAGTTATAGTATTATATCTTCCCTTAAAAATATTGCATAACAAAATGTGTCAATACTATGAAGCTCTGTGAAATTTTCCAGAGGGCCAGTATAGGATGTTACAAAATCATGCATGAAAAATATCTATTTTATATTTCTATCTACTATCTATTTCATGCATCTTTTTAGAAAAATCTCTATTTTTCTAAATTTTCAAAAGACTCTTAATATGTATTTGAAATACTTTTAAATTTCACATTATAACTAATTAGTACTGGGTAAGTTTTGCTATAGTACCAAAGAAGAATAGCAACCATTATGGGAAAATACTATTAAAAGAAACTTTCTTTTCAAACTGTACATCTTATTATGTTGTTATTTTTTAGAGTATTCAAGAGGTTCATTTTAGATCTGAAATACAAAGAAATAAGAGGACAATTCAGTGTTTAATACTCAAAGGCATGACTTCAACATGCAGTGTGAGTTTAATGTGATATGTTTAGTGCCCTTAAGATAGGGCATTAAAGTGCCACTTTTGCTGGGAACATTCATTACCTGCCTTTGGTATCTACTGATAGGTATCTATTTGTGTGATTTTTACATGTCCACATCCATCACTGTACTTAAAAAATAATTATTCATGTCAGAGAGGGAGAGCTTTGACAAGTGCACCAACAGAAAATATGACTTTAATGGATTTACACTAATAAAAATCGTCATTTCTTTTGCATCAGCAGACATATGTGTATCCATTTGTAACTATTATTTACATGTGTTCATGGTTCAGATACAGTTCATAAAGTTAAAAAATGATTCCTCATGAGTCTCAGCATTATGATCCTTGGCCTTCCCTCTCCAGTTCTCAGCAATTCACCTTAACAATACCTTCCTCATTATCCTCCTCTCTAATTTCTGTATCCCAGCACGTAGCTCAATGTCTCAAATCCAGGACAGTTATATAATAAATGTTTAATAGCAAATACAGTCAGCAACAATCAGATGATATCTTAATTATGCTATATGCATTTCCACCTCTAGACCTTTGCTCCTTCATTTCCTGGCACATGGAAGACCTTCTTGTCTCCACTCTTTTCAAACATTAACCAACTGTCAAAGCATATTAATCCAGTCTTCCAGGACACAAGTTTCAGTTCTGAGTGCCTCTGAATCCTACAATCCAGTCCTACTCAGTGGATTCAACAGCTACATGTCAGAAGATACCAACTTACCAGAGGGTGAAGGCCTACAAGTTTTTGAAAGTCATGCATATGTATATATGTGGTACATATTATATATCTATATATAGTCTAATGTTGTATATGTATATACTAATGAAATGATGGTTTAATAATGTAGTTTTAGGAAGAGGTTAGAGAAAGAATGAGATTGTAGTAGTTTCTTCAGTTCAACATTTTCAACACTTACTATCTTCCATCCACTTCTGGGCATATATTAAAATGCTAATAATATTATAACTGAATCTCCATGGGCAATACACAAAATGTTCTTAATCAATTTTTTTTTTGTCTAAGTGAGCACTTTACCACTTGAGCTACAACACTAACCATTTTGGTTGCATCTTATTATTGCAATGGTTTTCTTCCAAGGCTAGGCTTGAACTCTTAATCCTCCTGAGTAAATAGGATTTGGGATGTGAACCACTGTACTTGGTTGAATTCCTAATTTGTTGTGTCCTGAAACTTAGTAGACCATGATGCAGGCTTCTGTCATTAGCTCTAAGGACAAAGTCTGATTATGAATGTCCATCTTAGTAAAGGCCCTTTCATCTTCCAAGCAATACAACTTTACTCTTGCTGTCTTTAGAATTCCTCAAGGAAGCCTACATTGCTGTTACCTCTGCCATGACTGTCACCCTGAGCAGTGCTACACAAGTTATTCACAGCAGTCATGGTGGGGGTATTACATTGCCCTTTACATTATCTCAAAGATAGAGACAACAAAAGAAATGTTCTATCAGTTCTGTCCAATTCTCCCCTTAAAACTCTCATTCATCCAAGAAGTTTTTCAGAATAACTATTCAAAGTCCAGGGAAATGGAAGTTAATGGAGATAGATCTGTGTTCATGGAAGAGCACAGACATATAACAGAGAGATTACAGAAGCTACTGGTTCCCAACAGCAGAAAGAAGTACTTTCAAGGATCTGAAATAATTAGGGACAGAAGGCTAAAGCACTAGAAAAGATAAACTTAAGCAGCCTCTGGTCCTTGACTTGAAGAGCCTACCTGCCTAGTGCTAGAGACAGAACAAGGTGTCAGGTCAGGGTGTCAGGAAAACAAGAAGATGAAGAAGTGCCAGAACCCACACACAGTAAGTATCCAAAAGTCAACTTTATATGTAATTCAAGTGGTTCTAAATGGCAATCATAAACATTAGTTTATTCATTTGATAAATATTTTCAGGCTTAGACTTATTAGAGACAAAGGCAAAGTGATAATCTATTTTAATATGGCTTATCAGAGATTTATTTAAAAATTCAACTTAATAATGTTCAAGACAAAGTTCATGTTTGTTTTAATATGCTAGCCCCAGGGGTATGAACCATTTTTCTACCATTAGAAGTATTTAATTGATGAGTATGTTCAGTTTTGGGGGGTGTTTCTGGACTTGAAGAAAGAAAGCAAAATCAATACAGTGAAAATCACTGAGCACACCAATGGCTCAAGCCTATAATCCTAGTTACTCAGGAGGTTGAAATATGAGGATCACAGTTGGAAGCCAGTCCAGTTGAGAAAGTCTGTGTGATTCTTATCTCCAATTTCCACCAAAGAAACCTGAAATGGAGCTGTAGGTCATGTGGTAGAGTACAAAACTGAGCAAAAAAGCTCAGCGACAGCCCTGAGTTCAAGCCCCAGGACCAGCACCAAAAGGGAAGAAGAAACCACAAAACACTAATCAAGAAAAGCCACAAAGAATTTGTCTATGAAATGTAATCAAATTTCTCAACTCTCCAAATTATTTACTTATATTCAGCTACATTCAGGCAAAAGGAAAAGGTAAAAAGTCATGTCTTAATAAAGTAAAAGGTTGTGTTAATAAAATCTTAATAAACCTATACTTCATAAATTATGCTAGTCAAATGATACAATTTGAAGTTCTAACTATATAAAATATGTTACTTTACTTACATATTTGCAGTCAGAGGCAGTTTTATAAGCCATTTTGGAGCAGAAATGAGAGAAAGTCAATTATTTTTTTCTGAAAACGCCTTAAATTCATTCCAACTCTGGTATTAAAATCAGTTATTTTAATTTGGCATTTTACACATATGACATTTATATATGTGTGTTCCCAATTAAAGCATGGTCCCAATTAAAGCATGGTTTTTAAATAGTTTCTTCTCACAACCTTACAGCTTAGATTCTACCACATTATGATAAGAGGCCAAAATTCAAGAAGAATGCAGAAAACATTAATGTGAAAATTTTAGACAAAACTTAAATGTTCTAGTTTAATATGTAGCATGTAAATCAACATAAAGTAGTTTATGAGATTACAGCAAGCCATTTTCCCCTCTGGGCTGTAATACTCCTGTCAGGTTCTTTTTTAGAAAGATAAATTTGATATCAATATGATGTGACACAACAGCATCAAACCTTAATTTCACTCACAGTAAGAAGTCACAGGATTAAATAACATGGTGCAGTCTTTTAGAAAAGTTTATTGCTTCCAGATGGATTCAAGTTTCCTTTCAGCCCTGATTACATCTAATATGCACAGGGTGCCAACATTATAAAGGACAGAGTCAAAAATATCATTTGTATAGATAGACAGGGTGGGGTAAGGGATCTTTGGTTTCTAAATAGTACCTATGAATCAAGACTTGACGATTTTTAAGAAATTATGATATACATTGAAATAATAAGAAATATTGTATAAATGTAGTGAACAATGGCTGTTCCACAGAAACACACAAATCTGCAGTAAATATCTATAAAATGATTCCTAGCTCAGTCTGCACACCCTGTGCTCCCATATGGGGCCGTGCCATGTGTGACACTGCATGGGGTGTGCTACTAAGATGCCCACATGTGCCAGTGTGCCTGAAGAGGCTCCATCTCACCATCAAGTATAAGCCCAATGGCTTATATTCAAAAACACTGAATCCTTAAAGGTACATTTGCTAACTTTAAAGCAAATAACCACTTGCATTTAACATGTTGCTGCTTTTGCTGGTGGAAATGAACTGTCATCACCATAATAAATACAATAATTTTCAGAAAATGCAAAATAGTAAAGTTCTACTTATAATGTGAATTAAAAAATAAAATTGTTTCTACTGTACTTAATCTGTGGGAATTTTTTTTAAAAACATGATTAAAGAAGGATTTCAGCCAGTAGATAATACCAACTCTTACAAAATCATAAAACGATTCCTCTAGCTCTATTTTTTTTTCTTATTCTCTTAAGCTTTTTAAAGTGCTCCTCTGAAAAACATTTTGCAAGTGATAAATTTGACTGGATATATGAACAATTTAAATATAATTGTGGTTCAAAACTGTAAAGAAGAAAGAATTTCTGGAAGTACAGAAAATCATTCTTGTTGGAGAATCTTTTAAGAAAATGGTTCTAATGTGTTTGGTGGCTCAAACTAGTAATCTGAGCACCTTGGGAGGCAGAGATCTAGGACAGTCTCAGCAGAAAAAGTTACTGAGATGATATCTCAGCCAATGGCTAGACTTGGTAGCTATGAAGAAAGCACACTTACTGGATGCAGCTGTGCAAACTTGTCATCCCTGGCAACTCAGGGAACCACAAGTAGGAGGATCAAAGTCCAGGCTGACCAGCGCATAAACTGAAACTCTACCTCAAAAATAGTCAAAGGAAAAGGGGGTTAAATTGTGACTCTAGTGGTAGAGTGCCTGTCTAGTAGATGCTTTATATTCAATCCCCTAGTTCAAATGCAGAGGGACATGCAGAGGTCATGGAGAGGGGAGGAGAAGAAAGAGAGAATAGGAGTTCTATCACAACTCTTATTTTTGCCTGGTTCTATCCTGTACAATCTTATCCAAAAGAAGACACATATTAATATGGCTCTTTATTGTCGGTCTTTAGAGAAAAATGAGTTCCTTAATGAAAAATGATATAAATGAATATTAAAATTTCAAGTTATACTTATAAAATATTCCACTGTCTTAGTTTCCATTAATTCTACAAATGACACTTAAAATGCATGTAAGCATTAAAAATTTTTAATAATTTTTAGTTAGTAGTTTAAATTGTGATGAAATCCTTGATTAATCTCTTTGAAAATGCTTGAATCCAGAAGGCAATTAGAAAAGGATTGAATTACATTACAATGGGACTGAATGTTATTGTCAAGTCAATAACAGATCAATGAAACTGATTCCAACTGGTTAGGCTACTAGGCACTAAGACAGATAATGGATGAGTATCTACTGACACAGACACATTAAGTACTTCTGATATTCTTAATACTAATGAATGTTTGAGTTAACTGTCTCTCATAAAATAGTACATTGTTTCCAGCAATGGTCAGCTGGTTTTAAACAGGCCACATTATCTTCAAAATAGCACATACTTGTGAAAAATGATTTGAGTTTTCATATCTTCTTTTAATAATGTATAATTGGAAAATTTTCACATTCTAGACTTGCCTTTTAGATATAGACCTATCCTAACTACTCAGCAAATAATCACTGAAAAAAGATGATGAGGGAAATAAGAGAACAGAACATGTAAAAAGAGTTCTAGGATCCCATGTAACCACAAAATCAATAAAACTCTGAAGATGTCATATTTTGTTCTTAAATTATTTAGCAATAAATTTTACACTAACCCCATTCTGCAACAAGACTAGACCTTAACCAATAATATGAGTTTTGACTTCATTAATCCCACTTAGCAATACTTCATTCAGAAATATTACAAGGCACTACCACACGATTGTGTTATGTAACAAATTATCATATGCCCCATGTTTGTTTCCTAAGCTGTTTACAAGGGTTTCTTTGAGAAACAGAAAATCCAGTGATACTGTGCTAGAAGCATACTTGTAGAGTTCCTGGAACAGAAGGATGTGACTGGTGTTTGTGAAAAAGATTAAAGAGATAAGACACAAAAATGGAAGGATTAGGGGCAAGTAGACTACTTAACATTATACTAGATAGAATCTGAAGTAGTAAGAACTTAGAATCTTTCCCTGAATCAGCAGAAGAATAATATGATCTGAAGCACAATTTGTGACCAGCAGCTAGTTGTTATATGAGAATAAACTAATGGGGACATGGTTGGAGATAGATAGATTGAAGATAGTGAATATCCATGTAAGAAATGATGGTATCTTGATACCAAGGTGACAATAGAGGGGCTACTCATTCTCCAAAAGCAGGAAATAACTGGGTCTGTTGATGGCTAGATGCAAAGAAAGAGTAAAATAAAGGTATCTAGCAAGTTTCCAAGTGTTTGTAGCTTAGACAACTGATGAATGAAGTCACAATTTACTGATATGGAAAAATTCACCACAGATACATCTTCAAAAGTTACAAAAGGAAATGTGGAGTTTGTTTGTAGGTTTGAGAAGTGTTTTAGACATCAAAGTTGATACTGATAACGCCTTAGAATCATACATGTGAAATTCATATGTAAGGCCTAGACTAGAGATATACATGTGCAAGTTAACAGATGTTAGAATCCAACAACTAGTGTAGATTCAGATTTAGAGAATGGAAACAGACACTCCTAGGTCAGAGGTCATACACAGGGAAGAAAGTCTAATAAAAAGACTGGGGCAGGAAATTTGTGGAATAGAAGCAAAACAAAGAGTAGCATCTTAGAAGGTAGGTAAAGAAAGTTAAATGAAGTGAATATATAAAACATATTTATCTAAGAAGTTGGAAGAAAGGCAAAGAAATATAATCTTAGTGTTCTATGAAGATCATCTCAATTTATCCTCATAATAGTTTTCTATCAGGGAGAAATCTCACATTAGAGATGCAGATGTGTAAAGTAAAATAAATGGTATCTAAATTATTTTAATGAGGCTAGGATTTAATTCTAAATTTCTTGATTGACAGAGTTTATTCACTTAGAGGCCCACACAACTTCCTAATAACATAATATATAAAATAAATAGCCAATAAGAAAATAGGCTGGTCTTCCCAGAAAAGATGCTGGTATAGGGTTAGGAGGCCTTAGATCACTAAAAAGAAATGCCTTAATATGTGAGCTTGTTATCTTATCCCTAAAACAAAAGGCATATAATTGATTAATGTATGCATTTAAAATATGTAGAGATGTCCTGAATTTGCTGGGCACCTTGTCAGAAATAGTGGTCAACAAAATAAGAAATTACTGTCTAATAAGAATTTATTCTCTAGTAAAATGAGAGAAATGAAATGATATATTTATCCAATATTTAGCTTTAATGTCCTCTAATAAGTATTAACCATTAATAAACAAAAAGCTTGTTCTGTGTAGTACAAAGAGGTTTAGGTTCATCACACCACTGAATGTTTATCATAAAATGGATGCTATTATTATATTCCATATTATAGGCTGAAGGCAAGGAGCAGATAAAACTCCATGTTTGGCCATTCTCCACCAATGACTGTCAATGGGACAGGGATACGCAATCCTAAGACTCCATTTTCCCAGTATTTAACTCTCTTGCTAACTATTCCTTTATCTTTTTTTTTTTTTTTTTTTTTTCCAGTCCTGGGCCTTGGACTCAGAGCCTGAGCCACCTTCCCTGGCTTCTTCCCGCTCAAGGCTAGCACTCTGCCACCTGAGCCACAGCGCCCCTCTGGCTGTTTTCCGTATATGTGGTGCTGGGGAATCGAACCGAGAGCTTCATATTTAGGAGGCAAGTGCTCTTGCCACTAGGCCATACTCCCAGCCCCATCCTTTATCATTCTTGATGGTCCTCTGGATGTTCAAAATGAGACATAATGAGAAGCAGAGAGGGAAGTAAAGTAACAGTGAAAGGTCTGCAGTAGAAAAGAATTTCCATATAAACAAACAATGAAATGTAGAAAAGCTAATGTAGAAAAGAAATCAAAAGGCATAGGAGGGAAAGAGAATAGCAGCTACCGAGACAGTAATTGCAGCGACTAAGTCACCAAGCACCACTTGCTTGACAGGCCCAGACATTCCCAGAATGCTCAAGCAGACTGGCTTCTTCCCTTCTCTTTCTAATCATCCAACTGCATCATTCCTTTAGCACTTCAAAGAAAAGATCTACATCCTTTTTTCTGCTCTTTTGGAATAACTATATCGAAAAAGTTAAGTCATTTTCAAGGGCAGGCCCTGGGGAAAGAGGAGAAATTCTTATGCATATTTGAAGAAAATAATGCAACAATGAATCACCTTGTAAGCCACCAGAATCTGGGGCATCTTTTGACATCAGGAATCTCCTGCCAGCAGCAGAAATACATGGACCTTCTGTGACTGGGCAAACTTTATTCCCTTACTTTCAACAGAAAATATATGAACATAATTTTACTTTTTACTTTGAAGGATTATGCATAAGTCTAAGGTTTCTTCTGGTAGTCTAAAGATTTAGAAATTATACTATTTATAAATCATAGAAACAAGGAAGTATATCTTTCATAGATAATCTAGTTTCAAGGCATTAATGTCTACTATGCCCCCAATTGTTTTCTGACCAAGATATCAAAAATTTAAGGAAGATTTATTTCCCTGTAGCAGTTCAGTACATTTGGGAATTGAAGCACAGTAGGTAGATAGCTAACCATCCTGTGAAACATCAGCAGATTTTTGTTTCCAAGTTACTGCTTCACAGAAGGGTTCATCTTGAGGATTCCCCTAAAGTAGCCTAGAAAAGCCTCTTAGTAGAGAGGAATTTATGGGACAAATTAAAAGAAGAAAACTAAGAATTGAGAAGTCAAATGTATATAATACAAAGAAATATTTGAAATGTAAGATTAAAAAATAAGTGACCAGAAGTGTTGACTCATGTTGAAATGCTGCTTTCACTATTCGGGCCAAAGTACAGGTCAGCTTATATTCATCCCAATGAGATTTCTGTGCCCTACTCAGAATGGAAAGTTGTCTATCAATTCTAGCCAGTAATGGGACAAAACTGCTCACAATCACTTGCCTTCATCATCTGAAAACTTCTCTGTAGATCTTGGATTTTGCTGGTCTTAGAAGAAAGGCAGCCTCATACTGTGACAGTGTTGGTACTCTATATATGCTTGCCCTCAATAGAAGCCCTCACTGTTTTGCTACGTATGTCAGTCCTGAATTGAGCTATTCCTCTTCTTCATCATCTCAGCTCTCAACAGATGTGAGAAGAAAGACATTATGACCATTCCCAGGTGAAGGGACTGCTAAGGATATGAAACTAGTTAAGGTCCTACCTGCATAATCATTGTCAACCACATAAACACATGCTGGTCTTCTAATACAGGCAATACAAGATAGTAAGTGCTATTGTTTCAGAATATTCTTACAGTATAAATAATGTCTCACCATGGAAATTTTCATTTATGTTCCTAATCTTTGAGGGGGAAATAATACAAACAAATTTACATTTAGTGTAAGTGCACAAACAGACCAGACTACTGAAACTCAATTTTTTAAACTTCAGACTCCAGAAATCATCACTATCAACTTTTAAATGTTTTTTAGTAAGGGCCTTTGCAATTTTATAACTACTATGTGATAAATGGTTTACAAAATAGCTTTCCAGTAGATATCCAGATAATTCTTCCATAACATACACATAAACAGTAACTATCTAATCTAGCTGGAAAGAAAAGCGGATGTTTAGCCAGGCACTGGTGGCTCATAACAGTAATCCTAGCGACCAGGAGCCTGAGATCTGAGGACTGCATTTGGAATCCAGCCCAGGCAGGAAAGCCCGAGAGACTCTTATCTCCAGGTAACCACCAGAAAACCTGAAATAGAGCTGTGGCCAAAGTGGTAGAATGCTAGCCTTGAACACAAAACCTCAGGGACAGTGAGTATGCCCTGAATTCAAGCCCCCAGACCAACAAAAACAAGAAAAAGAAGAGGATACTTTAAGATGGCATGAATCAGAAACTACAGAAGTGGTGGGATAGGCCCAGTACCTATGATTACAGTATCTACAAGTCTACAGTGTCCAATTACTGGGACACTGGGAACTCAAAGATTAATTCTTTTGTTAAAAGACACTACATTAAATGGGCATCATTTAAGAAATGAAGGCAGCCAGGTCCTGGTGGCTCATATCAGGAGGCTGAGATCTGAGGACTGAGGACCTGAAACCAGACCAGGCAAGAAACTCTGTGACTCTGATCTCCAATAACTCTCAAAAAGGTCAGAAGTAGAGCTGTGTCTCAAGTGGAAAAGCACTGTCCTTGAGCAAAAAGAAAAACTCAGGGGCGGTGCCTACGCCCTGAGTTCAAGCCCCAGGATCAGCACTAAATAAATAAATAAATAAATAAATAAATAAATAAATAAATAAAAAGTAAAGAAAAAAATTAAGGCAGTAATTTACAGAGGATGGGTCCAAAGTCTTGGCATCAATATAGGAATTGTGAAATCTCTTCCAAATGTTGTTGAAAGAACTCTCAAACATGAAATTCAAGAGCTAAAGCTAAAATTTAGTCACATTTTAGTGTATTTTAGAATTCTATTGTTTTTCCAATACATGCATGCAGTTACTATCTACATAAGATTATTATAATATAACCAAAGTAATTACTGCTGAGTTCAGCAAGTTAATGCCCTTTGTTTGCCAAATTTCTGTTTTCCCAAGAACTAGTCTCACTCTATAAAGATGTGTTTCCAGGATACATATAATTATGCTAGGTATAACATCTGTTGCTTTGTATTTTCAGAGCCTTAGCAAACCAAGATAAGGATGTGGTTCTATGTTTAGCATAGGAGGAATGGCTGAATTAGAAAAGGCTTAAATACTAAGAAGACTGCTCAAAAAAGAAGGATTCATCAAAAGTTGAAGATAGTTTTAACTATTTCCAAACAGAACTAATTAACTTTCATCCTTATTTACATCACTTTTGATGTGGTTATTATATCATTTACAACTTCACTACTCCATAATTCTGAAAGTTATATTGCTTAGGATTTCATATAAGATTCTTAGAGAATTTTCTACTTCAGTGATCTTTTGGAAGCAGATTTCCTAACAACAAAAAATGACTTATGATCAAACACAGCAACAAACATAGGTGGCCTCTTTTCATATTTCTCCCTTTAAAAGCACATGGATTTAGATAACAGCTAACAGGGTACAATTGCAAATGTAGGTCAGTATTCTCATTGCACTGTAAAGTGAACTGCTTAGACTGGAATGAAGCTGAGTATTATCCGCCTAAGTCACTTCTCTATGTGGTCTTTTAGGGTTGTTTGTAACAACCTTGGCTTGCAGATCTCAGCACTTCCAATACTCAACCTGATTATTTACCAGCAAGATTTACCAGTAAGATAAGGAGGTAAGCAAAATTTATTTTAGTAACAAAAGATAAAATAAATATTTAGAAGTGAGGGAATCAGAGAATAATCTGTGCCCAAATATCAGTAGTCATGGACAAATCTCATAGTGACAAAAAATAACATTGATTACATAATGTTACAATTTTCACTATGATAAAAACTAAAGATAAAACCACAGAAAGTAGTATCAAGTGAAAGCTATAAATAATCTGTCATATTTCAAATGTATCACACTTTCTGTGGTAATTAATGTATTGCACTAATTGTGAAAGTTGTTTACTGCTATTTCTCCAGTCCATAGCTAAAAGATTGGTGCTTGTGTGGCATTTATATTGACTGGAATAGCATGTTCCACTGAGATACAGACCTGGGGAAGCCTACTCAAAATGGGAAAAAATAATCTATCTCCCAAGCCATTTTTACCTCACTTCACTGTCCTAAGAACTTTTGGTGTTTCATATCTGCATAAGGCAAGTAACTATATATTAGCCATGGTATTTTAATGAAAACAAGAGTCTTACCTCCCTGTTAGCAGGAATTTTAAGGGGAACAAAACTTATTGTTAGGGTTGGAGAAATTTTAAAGGACTGTTGTAGTAAATCCACCTGCCAAGATTAGATTATATTCCCTAAAAATCATATTTTAAAGCTTTAACCCCAGAGTGACTATATTCAGGGACAGAGCCTTGAAAGGATGACTAATCTATCACCCTAGTTACCCAGGAAGCTGATATCTGAGGGTTTTGGTTTGAAGTCAGATGGGGCAGAAAAATCCTTAAGACTCTTATTTCTAATTAACCAGCAAAAAGTTGCAAGTGGAGCTGTGGCTCAAGTGGTTAGAGCACTGCCCTTGAGAGGAAAATCCAAGTGAAAATGAAAGGCCCTGAATCAAATCCTCAACACTGGTACAAAAGGGAAAGGGAGAAGGAGAGAGACAAGAAGAAAGAAAGAAAGAAAGAAAGAAAGAAAGAAAGAAAGAAAGAAAGAAAGAAAGAAGAAGAAAGAAAGAAAGAAAGAAAGAAAGAAAGAAAGAAAGAAAGAAAGGGAAGGAAGAAAGAAAGAAAGGAAGAAAGGAAGGAAGGACAGGGGAGGGAGGGAGAGAGGGAGGGAAGGAAGGAAAGAAAGAAAGAAAGAAAGAAAGAAGGAAAGAAAGAAAGAAAGAATGAAAGAAAGAAAGAAAGAAAGAAAGAGAGAGAGAAGGAGGAGGAGACGGAGGAGGAGGAGAAGGAGGAGGAGGAGGAGGAGGAGGGAGGGAGTGAGGAAGGAAAGAAAGAAAGAAAGAGAGAAAGAGAGAGAGAAAGGAGAGGAAGGAAGGAAGGAAAGAAAGAAAGAAGGAAGGGGGAAAGAGAAAAAAGACAGAAAGAAAGAGAGAAAAAATAAGAAAGAAGCAAAAATGAATGGGAAATGAAAAGAAAAGAAGAAAAGGAAAGGAAAAAGAAAAAGAAAGGAAGGAAGGAGAGAGAAGAAACCAACCTCCCTGA